>NW_016107391.1:910125-973714 GCF_001604975.1 Cebus imitator
AAAAGAAAGAAAAGAAAAAGTGAGGAGCAAAGATATTCTCATAATGAGAAAAGCACTAGATTTGGGTCAGCATCTGATTTCCAGAACTTTTTCTTTTCTTTTCTTTTCTTTTTTTGCTATCTTGAGGCATAGTATTGGACATTCTACTTTTCTGGTCTGCAGTTTCCTTATATGTAAAATTAAAACTATACTGGATATCTCTTCAACTTTTCACAGACAAAAATATTCTAATTTAAACTGCACAACACCTAATTATCTGTTTTCATTTACCTCTTCCACACCCGATTTCCAGGAATAATAAGAGGATGAATCATCAGTTAGGTGTTATCTTGTGTTTATTAAGTTTTAGAAAAATTGAATTTCTTTCAGTGTTATACTCAGAACATATTAGAAATGAAGCATCACTTATTAAATATTTCTTGATAAATTATTATATTCATCATGATTCATATTATGGAACTGTGATAAGAGGAAATGCTTAATCTGTACTGAAATCCCTTAGACTCTCATGAGAATGAATTAATGAACAATTGGAGTGGTTAGGCAATTTTGGAAGAGTTAGAAAATAATACTTTAAAAATATTCCAAAATTGTCTGAAACAAATTTCAAAAATATTACTAAAATTATCACCTTATAATACTGCTTATCTGTATTAGCTAATATTTCTCTATTATATAATATTATATAACACAATATATAATATATAATAATTAGAGATTATTATATAATTAATCAATAATTAATTATATAATTATTAATTATTAATGTAATATATAATTAGAGAAATATTAGCTAATACAGATAAGCATTATAATATTAATTAGTTAATGAATACTGATTACTACATAAAAATAAATAGCCTTTACAAGGAAAAAAATAAAATTTGACAATGAATAATCAATTTTTAAGGTGGTTTGAATGTCACTAAGAAGAATTAAGGCAAGTCACCCTAAAGGAGAGAAAAATGATAAAGTTTATTCCCTTTCCCACAGTGTTCTTCAAATGCACTATCCTTTCATTGCTTCTAAATCTTTGTACAAGCTTTTTGCAATTGTTTCCCTTCCTCTTTGCTTAGATAACTCTTTATCTTTCAGAGCCCAGCCTTTCTCAGCCTCCCATCTCCCATCTGCAGTTTTGAGTTCTTCTATTACCCTGTATTCTCATCCTGGAGGTCTGTAACATATTTGTTGTGACAAATTTTTGCCTGTCTTACTTAGGATCTAAGTTTTGTGAGGCTAGGAGGGTGTCCATCTCATTTAATATTACATTTTCTGACCTTAGGATATGCCAAACATAGGAGATGCCTAATAATATTTAGTAACTGAATGACTATTGTGGTGATTGAGTGTTAGGTAAAACAAACAAACAAACAAAAAACAACAAAAAACCACAATCTTTAGAAGAGAAGTCCCTTGATTGAACAATGCTGTGGAAAAAAAGCTGGCACAGGTCACAGCATTCTAAAGCTCCTTTACTGGCCTCACAGGTTAGACATGAGCTTTGTAGAGTAGACAATTTGCAAGATTAGAAGACCTAGTAATTACAACAATTATTGGAAACAGCCTCACCATGATACAAACACAGTAATATAGAGCTTGTAATATACAAGTAATATATACAACTTGTATATAATATAGAACTTGTAATATACAAGTAAAACACAAGTAATATACAAACACAAGTATAATAAAGAACTTGTTTGCAAACATCAGTGCATCACATGGAGTCCTCAAAACAACAACAACAACAAAAAAAAAATAGGAGGTTCAACAGGAAGCTTATTTTTCTATTTTGAGGCCCAGAGTAGGTATCTGTAATATCTCAGAAAAAGGGAAGAATCTAAAACTATTTTTTCCATTATTACAGATCATAGAATTAAATAGTATCTTCAGAACTATGAAGAAATTATGACTCAGCACTTCCTTTAGGCAGCCATTATTACAGTAAAATAATCTATATACTTTGATCTACTGATGTTAAGAAATTGCGAATTTAGAAGTTAATTATTTATATGCATATAGACCATCAATGTTAGCAATTCATATAACCTCTACTTCAAGTAACATTATTTAAAATGAACTCAAGCTCTGTAATGTTTCACAATGGTTTATCATATTAGATCAGGTGTTTATTTTACTACTTCATTGAATCTGCTCTGCCAAGGTCACAAGACGTTTCCATCTTTCTGTCTCAAGTCTCATTTTACCAAACTCCCAGCAACATTTCCTTTCTCCTTCTTAAAACAGTTTCTCCACATGGCTCTCAGGGAACAGTCTCTCCTGGATTTCCTCCTACCATACTGGTCACTCTCTCCTTCAGTCTCCTTTGCTGACTTCATTCCATTTTCTAGACCTCTAATGTTGAAGTATGCTAGGATTCACCATCTTCTCTGCCTATGTGAATTTTCCAGGTGACCTCATTTCATTGCTTTAATTATAATTTTCCTAATCTTTACTTTAAAATTCATATTTGTAGATATGGTATCTCCTCTAAGTCCTCAGACCCAAATATTCAATTGCCCACTTGATATGGCTTAGATGGTTAATAAGCATTTAAAATTTAGCATGTCCAAAATAAAATTTTTGATTTTTCTATTCCAAAACCAACCCTAACTTTCCCCATGTTAGTAATGACACCACCAATCACTAAGATATTCAAAACAAATTGAGAGCATTTTTTTATTATTTAATATTCCATTAAATCCATCAAGAAATCATGCCAATTTTCTCTTTAAAATATATTCCAAACCCAACCAATTTTTTAGACTTCAGCACCACCACCCTAGTTCAAACTACCAATATCTTTTGCCTGCATTATTGCCATGGCCTTCTAATGGATTTCCCTTCTTCTACCCATATAACAGCTAGACTTATCTTTTATAATGTAAATCAAATCTCCATTCAAAACCCTGAATTGGTTTCTCATCATCCCCCTTCTCCTTTATAACATTTACCACTATTTCATATAATAATTTCATATAATATTGTGTATCTATTTGTGGGCTCCCTAAAGGCAGGGGTTACTTAATAATGCATACCACATATTATTCATGCTACGCCCAGAGTCTAGTGTCTGGCACTTCACAGGCACTCAATAAATACCTGCTGAATAAATGAATAAATCACCAAGAATTTAAATTTTTCTGATATCTGGTATTACAACCTGGCAAAAGAGAAATAAACAATGATTATCTGATGACAACTGTTTTTCTAGCTTCATCATAGGATTATACTTGTACCCCATTTTTTCTCATGTGACTGGAACAAATTTCAACTCTTCATTCGAGAATATATTTGCTTCAGCTGCATGTCCTGTGATGTCCTATTTTCCATGCAGTGGAAATTTATGTGTTATCATTTTAAAGTCAATAAAAATATAAAGTTTATTATGAAGATATGGGTATATACATATATGAAGATATATATGGTGGAGTGTAAACTATTACAATCAATTGACATATATAGGCCTATATGACATATATGGGCCTATATCTGTAGACATGATTTTTTATGCTGAGTGAGCATGATGGGGAACTTGAAAAAAAATCTATGCTAGTATCTCTTCAGAAATTTCTCTACTCCTGAGACATAATATATATTTTTATATGAGCAAGAATGATAAAAAGCAAACAGAGCTGTTAAGTATCAAAGCATAAGGTAAACTTTAATAATTTACTTATTATTTCCACAAATACCTACTGAACTCCTACAATATGCCAGGTATTATGCTAAGCACCTGGAAAACAGAAGAGAACAGGACAGATAGGGTCTCTGCTCTCACTAGAGTTTACATTGGAGTGGAGGAGTTAGTGAACAAGTAAATATATATGTAATTATTTAAAATTATGATTAGTGCTCTTACGAAATAAGCATGATGCTGTAATCAATAAAAGAAGTACACTGTGGTAGGTAGAATAATGTCCCTCTCAAAGATGTCTACATCCTAGTTCTCACAACTGTGAATATATTACCTAGCAAGGGGAAATTAACATTGTGACAGTTTGTCACAGCAGCAAATAGAAAAATAACCCAGAGATTTTAGATGGAAGTCAAGGAAAGGTTCTTTACAGAGATGTCATTAATCTGATTTGACGGATTAAAAGGAACTGTCGCCTGGTGCGGTGGCTCAAGCCTGTAATCCCAGCACTTTGGGAGGCCGAGGCAAGTGAATCACGAGGTCAAGAGATCGAGACCATCCTGGTCAACATGGTGAAACCCTGTCTCTACTAAAAATACAAAAAATCAGCTGGGCATGGTGGCGCGTGCCTGTAATCCGAGCTACTCAGGAGGCTGAGGCAGGAGAATTGCCTGAACCCAGGAGGCGGAGGTTGCAGTGAGCCGAGATTGTGCCATTGCACTCCAGCCTGGGTAACAAGAGCAAAACTCCATCTCAAAAAAAAAAAAAAAAAAGCAACTGTTATGCAAAGAGCTGGTGATAACCCATTCCAGGTAGAGAAAACAGCAAACTCAAGGCCCCCCAAGACTGAAAAGAGATTGATCAATGTTCTACAAACTGTTGGAAGGTCAGAGTAATTCAGATGTGGTGACTAAGGGAGAAAGTAGTTAATAAGATTGGAAATTTAGGATTTGTTTATGCAGGGCCTTATAGGCCACATTAAGGAATCTAGATTTTACTGTCAATGCAATGGGAAGATATCAAACTGTTTTAAGGATGGGTATGACATAATCTGTCTTATGTCTTTTTAACAAAATATCACATGTACTCCATAAATAGGCACAAATATTTGTATCAGTAAAATTTTAAAGTATATTTTTATTGCAGTATACCATACTTAACCTACACAAATCATAACATGCAGTTTAATGATTTTTGCAGTGAATGCACTCATGTAACTACCGTCCAGATAAAGAAATAGAATATGACCAAATCCTGAAGACTCCCTCATTTCCCACTCCAGTCTTTATCTCCACCAAAGTAACCACTATCCTCACTTTTATCATCTTAGGGTAGTTTACACAATTATTGAGATTTATATTAATATAATCATACAAAAATGTTATTGTTTCTGATTTTTTTCCTGCTGAACATTGCATTATGTCTGTGAGGTTTATACATATTGTTGCATGTAGTAGTTTTTTAAAAATTGTCATTGCCAGATATAGGTTAAGGGAAGGAAGGCAGGAAATCACACTGCCACGTGTGTACCTATACAGCAATCTTGCATGTTCTTCACATGTACCCCAAAACCTAAAATGCAATAAAAAAAATTGTCATTGCTTTGTATGTTTCTGTATATGGCGACATCTTTATCCATTCAATTATTGAGGTCCATTTGGACTGCTTCTGATTGAGCTATGATGAACATTCTTGTCCATGTCTTTTTGTACACACACGTAGGCATTTCTATTTGATATATACCTAAGAGTGCATATCTATTGGTATGCTTTATTGAAGTTTAGTAAATGCTGCCAGATTTCCAGAGTGATTGTAACAATTTACATTCCACCAGTACTGTGTGATAGTTGGAGCTGCTTCATCCTTTCCGAGGCTAGAAAATGTCAGCTTTTATTATTTATTTATTTAGCCATGCTCTTGGATGGATACAGGCTTTTCGTAGTGGCTTAAATTTCCATTTCTTTAACAATTAAGAATGTTGTAAACAGTTTCATATGCTTTTTGGCTAGTTAGATATTCTCTTTCAATTAGTGCCTGTTCACTGACTTAGTACTTAACGTTTTTAAAAGATAATTCATACTATCTTATGAATTGAATTTATTAATGAAATGATGTTCTTTAAATACAAGCACTACAGAAATTTAATGACTGAGAGAAAATGCAATACTGCATAAAATTTAGTTTAATGGCCTCTAGAAAAAATTAATTTTACTAGTTTGAAACAGAGTTAGATGAATCCTGAGACATAAATATGTGAAGGAGAAAGGACATGCTGAATTAATGGAAGTTCTGGCTGCCTGCCCAGTGGACTCTGAAAAATCTTACAATGCAAAGTAAATCACCCCTCTGGAGCAAGTAGTATGCCCCTACAGAAAAAGGAGGGCTCCGCCCAACAATAAATTAACTTTTTACAGCATGCTTTATTGCTCTGCTCTGCATTCTGGCTGGCTTGCTTTCATTGTCTCTCCCCTTGGACTGGCTTGCTTTGCTTGTCTTTTAAAGATGACTCAGCTAAACTCTTAGCCTTTGCCCTCATCTCCTCCCTTCCCCTTGTCCTCATCCTCCAATTTTTTTTTCCCAGAGAGGCAAAGCCAGAGCAGAGCTCCTCCCTCCTCCTATTGGTTATTATTCCAGCTCGCTAGTCATTGGCCCTGAGACTTAAACGGCTTCTTTCCTCTTTCCCACCTTCATGGTTTACATTCATTTTACTAGGCTGGTCCTCTCAGTTCTCTGAAGCTAGTGACTCTAAATATCTATGGCTTCTGGGGATGGGGGTGCTTTTCATCCCGCCCCCTACTGCAACAACCACTGCAATCCCCACTGCAGCCCCAAGCAAGGAGATCCGTGTCGTCAGGGGTGCGGTGCAGCCACACATCCAAGGCTGGCAGGGCGGGCACTCTGCCAAGTCCTGGGCGCTGCTCTCCTTCCACAACACCTTCTCAGCTTGGTCTATATTTGAAGAGCTTAGTAAATTAATTTCCCAGGGGCAGAGAAGGGAGGAAGAGGGAGTGTCTGAGGGCTGAAAAATGCAGTCGACTCGCCCTCTGCTGGTTAAAGATCCGAATTTATCGCCGCCAAAACAGCGGGGAAAGAGAAAGCAATCCATTTAATACGGATAAATTACAACAAAAACTCGGCTTAATTTAATCCACTTGTGATCCTTAAATGGCTACTGTTCCTCTTTAGCGCTGCCTACTTCCCCAGCACTGACATTTAATTAGATTGATTCTAAACGCTAGTCCCAGGTAATATATTATGCTATCCTGAATCCATTTTCATTTGCCCCTGGGTTTTTGCCCTTCTAAAAAGCAAATAATCCGCACCTACAAGCACTCTTTTTGTCTAACTAGTCGCTAGGCAACTGGAAGATAACATCTAAACCATTATTTCTAGAACACACTCGTGCTTCACCAGTCTCTGCCTAAATTAATAATTTCAAGCGAACAGCAACAAAAAATCAGCTGCTGTTTGTGTTTTCGAGATTAATTAATCGGAAATCAGGAAAAAGAAAATGTAGTCCGTCCCGACGCTGGTGTCGTAGGAAAGCTGACACGCAGTTTTGTGCAAATCAATGCATTGGCAGCCATAACTCACACTGACTTTTGTACCGCCTTTGCTGTCTTACGCATTTTGTCGGAATAAACCAATACACGGAGGTTGGGTAATACAGCCCCTGTACCACAGCAAAACAGCATTTACGACTCACTGAGATTCCGGAGAGTAGAGAGAGAAAAACAACCACAGGATTTTGCAATATGGAGTAGTATTTAATATCAGCTGGTTCCTCCGCTAGGTTAAAATTCCCAAAACAAGGGGTTCCTTCCCCCCTCTACCTCTAGCATTGTAAATTAGCCAGTCACGCGGCCTTTGGAACCAGTTGGGATTGGCCATTTCCTTTGTGAAGTGAAAATCTCTGCAGCGAGTCACGGGTCTAAATTGGGCGGTGTCGCTGTCCGTGGCCAGGGTGCTGAACTCTGGGCGTGGCCAGAAGGAGTTCCTTTACATGACAGCTTCCGGTAGGGCGGGGTCGGGGTCTTGCTCGTAAAGTGGATCCACCTGCCATCTGGTGGCAGATGAGGAAAATGCTATTGATGAAGTTTACAGGGTGCTTTGGATTAAGACCTAAAACTTTAAGACACAAATTAAAAAGCTTTGGGATTCGGGGCGTTAGGAAGTGTTTTTGGGGAGATCTGCTTATTTTTCAAGAGAAATGGAAAAATGTAAAATTTTCAGAGCGATTTCTCGCTTCTACTCAAGAAAATAATTTACGAATATGTTTAAATTTCTCCAAGCATTTCTTCCAACACATCTGGTTATCAAAAGGTATTTTAAAAGTATCTGTAACGATAGGTATTTACAAATATTTACCAAAACTTCCACTGGGTATATTTTACTGAAAGAAATACTAAGGAAGCTCCCTATTGTCAGCCAAACATATTCCAGGAAGCTTAGCCGAGAGTACTACTCCGATCTCAGTTTCTGGAAGATAAAAAGTATGATTATATTTAGGAATTAGTAAGAGGTGGTGAGAATTCTAGGAGGAAAACGCTTGTTTCCTTTAATTTTTTCCAAGCCTAATATGTAAACTATCAGAGTGGTAAAAATACAGGAAATTTATGGGATGTTTATTACTCTTAGTCTATGTATATTATTTACACTCTTTTACATAGTGATGATTAAGTTACTGTGAATTATGTACATCCAACTTCAGATGAGAAACCTTCAAGTTGCTTTGTAAGTACACATCTTGATAAATAGCAAGAAAAAATAGAGTAAATGCCTTGTTCAAATGTTGTTTCAGAGTCTTGCTCTATGTTCAGATGTGTGGGTGTCAGTGTAAAATCAATTCTAGCAAGTTGTGGGTGAAATAAAATTCTTTCCCAAGTAAACAAACTTATCACTTTCAGAAAAAAGACCCATGCAGGGGGACACTTGGCTTTATATGTCAACCAACCCAGTTAGTACTTGCTTTTCTTATAGCTATTTTCTCATTTACTCTTCTATGAGTCTTAACATAGAACAAAAACATAATGGTTACCACAGTTACTTAACATTAAAATAATAATTACCATTTCCGTTTTAAGGTTTAAAACAAAATTTTATTGAATAGATATTAATTTCAATAAAAATATAGGTACTGATTTTGATGTTAACTGAATTGTCTTATAAAAATGAGAAATGGATAAGAACTTATTAAGGGAAAAATTATCACTCTAATATAGTCTCTATTTGGTTAAATTGGGGCATTTCCAAACACTTGTCAGATTTTATGGAAAGACATCCATAGCCTATTCTATCAATATGAAAAAAAAGCATGAATAATAACAGCATGAAAGACATCTGTTTTAAATAAGAGTGTAATATAAGTTCAGTTTATAAGCGGTATTGGTTTATATTACAGCTTCTTGAGTTACTGTGGAAGAAGGAAACTTTATACGCACATGCACAGGTTGAACAATAAGAGGCATTGTCATTTAAAGCAACAGATGGGAGATCAAGAGCAGCTGCAATAAACTGAGCTGCCTATAAAGAACTTCTATCCACTAAAGCATCCTGTTTCTGCTAATATGAATAAGAAAACTTAAATGCATGAAAAGGCACAATAGAAGAACAGAATTCTAAAATAGTAAGTAAAGTTTACAATGGCAGGTGTGACCTCAATGTTTCAAAATACATCTGCTCCTAAAAATAGTCAATTTTTTCAGGCTTAAAAGATATATATGAATGAAAATTAGAGGGGATCCCAAATATTAATTTGCTTATAAATATTATGATTACAATAAATATTGTCAATAGTAAATTTCTGAAAGTACCTGAACTTTTGATACAATAATAGAAGCAACAAATGGGAAGAAACTCTCCAATACTCCAGTTAAGGTGCTTTTTTCTAAAAGAAGTTGAAAATAGTGACAAAATTATCAGCAGAACAATTTCAGAAACATTTAAACCTATGACTTAAATAAAAATAATCAATACATTTTACATAAATGTTAGAATCAATTTTGATCTAAACTAATTTTATGAGCAGAAAATATGTTATTCAATATGAGACTAACTACATTTCTCTGGCCTCCCTGAGTGGATTTTCAAAAAATTAATTAGCACTTAGGTAATAGTGTAATAATTCCAAAATTCTTTAATGTATAGCTTGAGATTTAGATGACTAGTAAATATATTCATGCTGTTGGGAACTAAGAATTCTCACTTTGGGACAAGGAAAATATAAAATATGAAGTAGGGGAGAAAAATGAAGATACCTGTATTAATGTATTGAAATTGTAAGTCTCATGATTCCATATAGATGTATGTATGCACATACACAATATAAATACAAATATGTATTTATTCAATATAAACATCATTCATGCATGTTGGAAACCAATGGCTAATAAAATTGTTTTGGGAATAGCGTATTCTCATAGTTTCAAACTTCTCTCCACAGATTACTAATTAATTATAGAAACAATTAAAAGGCACCTATCCAACTGAGAAATTTGATGGACAGCATTTTATAACCAAATTGCCAAACTTAATCTCACCATGATGGAATAAAATGACATCATATGCCCTCTGATGCCATACATTGAGAAGAACACAATATCATCTATGGGGTATTTTTGGAAAAATACTTCACCTTAATCTAACCAAGGGTAAACACGATAAAAAAATTCTGAATTGAGGGATATGCTGTAAAACAACTCTTTAAAAACATCAGTGTTGATCATTAGAGAAATGCAAATTAGAACCACAATGAGATACCCTCTCAAATCAGTCAGAATGGCTACTATTAAAAAGTAAAAAAATAAACAGATGCTGATGAAGTCTCAAAGAAAAGTGAGCACTTATTCACTGTTGGTGGGAGTGTAAATTAGTTCAGCCATTGTGGAAAGCAGTGTGGCAATTCTTCAAAAAGCTAAAAACAGAACTACCATTCGACCCAGAAATCTCATTACTGGATATATACCCAAAGAAATATAAGTCATTTTACCATACAGACACATGCACACAAATGTTCATTGCAGCAGTATTCACAATAGCAGAGACATGGAATCAATCTAAATGCCCATCAATAGCAGATTGGATAAAGAAAATGTGGTACATATACACCATAGACTACTATGTAGCCATAAAGAAGGACTAGCTCATGTCTTTTGTGGGAACATGGATGGAGCTGGATACTATTATCCTTAGCAAACTAATGCAGGATGAGAAAACCAAATACTGCATTTTCTCACTTATAGGTGACACATAAATGATGAGAACTCATGGACACAAAGAGGGGGAACAATAGACACTGGAGCCTTCTTGAGGGTAGAGGGTGGGAAGAGGGAGAGGATCAGAAAAAATAACTATTGGGTATCAGGCTTGGTACCTGAATGGCGAAATAATCTGTACAACAAGCCCATGTGACACGAGTTTCCCTGGATAACAAAACTGCACATGAATTCCTGAACCTACAATAAAAATTTTTAAAAAGTAAATAAATAAAAACAATGGTGTAATGAAAAAGAAGTTAACGTCGTTAAAAAACAGCATCATAAAAATGTATTCTCTGTTTCAGCTTAAACTAGAGAAACATAACAACAAAAAGCAATGTGCAATCCTTAATTGTATCCTACATTAAAAAAAAAACAGCACAAAGAACATACTTGGAACAACTGGGGACATTAGAATATGAAGTATATATTAGATGATAGTACTGTATTCATGTTAAATTTCCTAAGTGTGATAATTTTATTGAGGTTATGAAGGAGACTGTCCCTGTTTGTAAGAGGTACATGTTGAGATATTTAGGAATGATATCAAAATGTCTGCATCTAACTATATCAAAATAAAATGTTACATATTACATGGGTTAGCTATTGTCACAGAATACAGTGCAACAAAATACTTCAAAAAATAGTAGTTCAAAGCAACATTACTTCCCATTCATGCATCTTGGAGTCAGCAGATTTAGGCTGAGATCAGCCATGCTTCACTTCAATATGCAGGTTATGTCCAGTACTGTTCCACATGTCTTTCATAATTCTTTGATCAATAGGCTATCCAGAGAATGTTCTTATGAAGGTAGCAGAAGAGCAAATGGACAAGTCCAATTATGCAAGCACATTTCAATCCACAAACTTGCTTCACTCTGTGTATTAGTTTCCTTAGGGCTGCCATAAGAAATGACTACAAATTGAGTGGCTTCAAACAGTAGAAGTTTATTCTCCCACAGTTCTGGAGGCTAGAAGTCTGAAATCAAGATGTCAGCAGGGTTCCACGCCCCCTGAAGGTATAGAGGAAGATCCCTCCTTGACTCTACCAAGCTTCTGGTGATTGTGAGCAATCCTTGTAGCAGCATCAGTCCAACCTCTGTCTCGGTCATCATGTGGCCTTCTTCCTATGTGTGACGGTGAGTCTCCAAAATCTCTCTCCTTATAAGGACATCAGTCATTTGATTTGGGGCCCACCCTAATTCAGTGACTTCATTTTGATTTGATTACATTTGCTAAGACTATGTTTCCAAATAAAGTCACTTTTACAAGGACCAGTGGTTAGGATTTCAACATATCCTTCTGAGGGACAAATTCAACCCACAACACTCTTAACATCCCATTGAGGGCCAGAGTAACTCGTATGGCCAACTCCAAAGTCAAGAGGTAGGAAAGTATATTAACTCCAATGTAAAGTCAAAGCATATTGTGCAGCTAAACTCAGCAGCACTGGAGTGGAGAGGTATACATCTCCCATGAAAATTGAGGGAGAGATAACTATTTTAAATAATGCATGCATATATATAATAATGTATTATATAATATAGTAATAGATAAATATGAAAAAGAGCGCACAAATGTAGCAAAATTGATAAATCTAGGTGAAGGTTACATGGTAATTTATTATTATATCTAATAAAAACCAATCTGGATTTAGGTAAGGAACAGCCTTTTTCAAAAAAGACTATTACAGGCCCTCTGACAACAGAAATCTTCAAATGTCTAAAAATCAATTTAAAAAAGGAGCTAAAAAAAAGAAAGTGTAAGCAGCGTTAGCAGGACCTTTGTGTGGGAGCAGGGCAAGGGGGCAGGATGAACAGATGGCATGATCAGGGCACTTTAACTGGAAATATGATTTTCCCTCCTGTGGTTGGCCAGTTCTCAGAATGAACCGTTAAGTGGGAGATGCTCTGCTTTTTAGAGGTTGCTCAAGATTTGGGGTCAGCTAATGTTCAGGGGCTTGTGAGGAGAAGGGGAGCCCTTATTAAAGTTTAGTTAAGGTAAGTCAATGGGTACGTCATAAGTGATTACGAACACTCTTGTAACTCTTCCAAAACTCTTAAAATATTCCAAAATAAGATTTTTAAAGTTTAGAAGTTAGTACTCAGATACAGTTTTGAAGCGAATTTTTGTTCTCACAAAACTTCATGATATCATACTAACTGTGGATTGTCCCTCTTCCCAACATGTAGGTTTTGATCCTGCCTTTACAAGCTGTAGATTTAGTCTCTGGGCCCCCAATTCTACCTTCACCAGAAAGAATGCAGACTTAAAAAAATAAAATACCACCATGTTCAAAGGTCCTAAGGTTTTCCAGGGAAAAAAGAAAATATTTTGGATTTTGATTCCATCAAGCAGATACTAATAAATCTCCTGGGGCTAACCAAACAGATTAAGAGTCAGAAGAACTGAATTGAAAAGCAGCATTTCTGTACCTGGCTTATTTCACTTAACATAACCTCCTTCAGGTTCACCCACGTTGTGGCAAATCACAGGATTTCCTTCTCTGTGAAGGCTGAAAAATGTTCCATTATACACATATGCTACATTTTCTTTATTCATTTAGCCAAGAATGGGCACTTAGGCTGATTCCACATCTCAGCTATTGTGAATAATGTTGCAATGAACATGGGAGTGCAGAAATCTTTTCAACATACTGATTTCATATCCTTTGAATATATCCTTGGTAGTAGAATTGCTGGATTCTATGGTTGATATCTATTTTTGTTTGAGGACCTTGTATATACTGTTTCTCATAATGGTGTGACCTCATTTATATGCAGAATCTTAAAAAGTTGATCTTATAGAACTAGAGAGTAGAATGGTGTTTTCCAGGAGCTGAGATGAGGAAGGAGAGGTTGGGGAGCCAAAAGGATACAAAATTTCAGTTAAGAGAAATAAGTTCAAAAGATCAACATGGTGGCTATAGTTAATAACAATATATTCTATGCTTGAAAAATGCCCAGGACATGGATGTTAAGCATTCTCACCACAAAAATAATAACTATGTGAGGTAACATATATGTTAACTAGCTGAATTTAGTCATTGTACAATGTAAATATGCTACAAAATATCATGTCTTATATGGTAAATATAATTTTATCTGTCAATAAATTAACAAAAAGAAAAGAAAAAAGAAAAGCAGCTTGCTTATACTTTACCTCATAATTTCTTTTTTTGAGACAGGCACTGACTCTGTTACCCAGGCTGGAGTGCAGTGGTACAATCATAGCTCACTGGAACCTCAAGTTCCTGGCCTCAAGCAATGCTCCCTCCTCAAGTAACGAGGACCACAGGCTTTGCCAGCATGCCTTATTTATTTATTTATTTATTTATGTATTTATTTATTTATAGATAAGGGACTTGCTATGTTACCCAGGCTGGTCTCAAACTCCTGGCCTCAGGTGATCTTCTTGCCTTAGCCTCCCAATACTAGGATCACAGGCATGAGCCAACACCCAGTCAAGAATGTATTTTTCTAACTTATGATTTTTTAAATGAATTATTTGGAAATGGATTG
Source organism: Cebus imitator (assembly GCF_001604975.1). Taxonomy (NCBI): domain Eukaryota; kingdom Metazoa; phylum Chordata; class Mammalia; order Primates; family Cebidae; genus Cebus; species Cebus imitator. The sequence goes on from NW_016107391.1 coordinate 924,540, forward strand.
TATTAAGACTTCCTAGGATGGGAGAAGCTTCTGCATAATTTGTGAATCACTAAATAAATATTTCCTTTTTTAAAAACCTCTCCAGTAGCCTTTTTGATGATGCTAAGTAACATTAGTGGGTAGTATATGCTTTTCTATCCAAATTGCTCAAGTCTATTCTCTGTTTATGTATATTGACTAAGCATAAACACCTCTTTTTAAATATATTCAGGACTCATAGTCAGAATATAAGGAAGTAATAGAAATTAATAGAAACAGGTACGCAATGCAATGTTAAAAATAGGCAAGATAACTGTAAAAAACTTCCCAAAAAAGGATATTCCAATATATTAAATAATGCCCTACTTCACCAATAATTAATAATCAGAGAAATGAAAATTAATAAATGAAATATGAACATAGTCACTCACCAGAATGGTCAAAATTTTAAAAGACTAGTAATTCTAAGTGCTGGAAATAATTTGAGCAACTAGAAGTTGAACTGCTGATGAGAGTGTAAATCAGTACAACTTCTTAGAAAGCAATTTGGTGACATCATGTAAAGTTGAAAAGAACATACTGTATGATATTAATACTACTTCTATGTATATACTCCCCCCAAAATATGTGTATGCATGTGCACAAAGTGACATGTACAATGATATGCTATGAGCAGTAGAACAATAAAATGGGTAAACGAATTTTGCTGCATTTATACTGAAAAAGACAAAAGTAGTCCCTGAGAGCTAAGATCTAGCCTGACACTCATAGGTAGGCCATAGTGATCTTCTGTTGAATAAAAGTGATTTCATAGGACACCGTTATCAGACAGGGCCACTCTGTGACTATGATTGTGCAAGAGGGAAACAAGAGCACACCATAAGTGTGTCTAAATACAGACAAAAAGAGTATCATCCACTCCACAAAAATGCCCAAGTATCTTTTTGTCCTGGCTAATATTAGTCACTACAGCTTATTTACCAATCAACCAATCACAGCATTAGCCTCACTCCATTCCTTGTACCTTCTACATAAGAATTATCAATATGTTCAGCATAGAATTAACTCCACTTATGATGGCATCCAATCTGGAGCACCCTGCTTCAAACCTCCCCCAAATCATCTAACACAAAACCAAATATATGTTCTTTCTAACATTCCTTCACTGAGACGCTCCATGGTTCCCTACGGTGTGCAGTTTCCGTTGTTACAATAAGTCAGTAAATATAACTTTGTTCAACTACAGGTGTGTCTCTGATGGTCTCTAGCTAAAGAGCATTGACAATACCCTGTAATTCCATACAGTAATGAAAATAAATGAACTAGAGCTAAAGATAACACCAATCTCACACTGAGCTAAATAATGAGGGAAAGAAACAAAATTCAAAGGTTTACCTACTGTACACTTACTTGATATATAGTTTTATTTTATTTTTACTCATACTCAAGTAAGATATATAGTTTTCAAAAGAGGCAAAACTAAAACTAAAACTGTTTAAGGATGCACACTTAAGCCAGGTGTTAAAATATGTAACAGAGATTGAGAGATTCATTAACTCCCTCATGTTAGAATGTAATTAATCTTGTGTACACTTTCTATTTTCATTCATTTTTTTTTCCTGTTAGAAAATATAATTTAGATTTCTCTTACGTGGCTGTGATTGTATAGTACCTGGGACATAAAATACTGAGCACAAATGGGAAGTCAAACGCTTCGGGTAGTGAGCACGAGACAGCATCAAAAGACAAGTTCTAGTTCTTACACTGCCATAAATAGCTGTATGGACTGGGCAAGTGACTTTATCACTTGGGGCCTTAGTTTCTTCATCTGTTTTTTTTTAAAAAGTGGATGGTGGGTGAGAAGGAGACTGGATCTCATTTCTCCAAAATGCCTTATCATTCTTAAACATTCTGTGATCATAAAGGAAACTCTCAACAAATATCTCCTGTATCTCTATTAGGCAATTCTCAATATGTGTAAGCAATCTTATTTTATATCCTTTAAAATCCAAAACCAAATATTTATCTTCATTTGATTTATTCATTATGTTATCCGGGAAGCAGAGTAGTGTGCTGATTAAGAGCATACACTTGGGAATCAGACAAAATTAAATTGAGTTTTATTTCTAATATTTGCTAGGTAGGGGACATTGACATAACCGCGCCTATCCTTTGTCTTTTTTTTTTAAATGTCTGCATCATATAGTTGTTGCAAGTATTAAATAATGCCTGTAAATCACTTGTCATAGTGTCAGTACATAGAAATCATATCCAATAAATGATACTGCCGTTATAATCATAGGTGACAAGCCAGCTGCTTCCTTTGTGCACATGTATACACATATTTTGGAGGGGAGCATATACGTAGAAGTAGCATTGATAGCATAGCGCAAATCAAGAGGCCAGTTGGCTTAGTCCCCTGTCAGTGTACCTACTGGACCTCAAGTTTCTGAAGGAGAATGTCTGTCTGTTCCCTTTCCTTTTCCTACTGACCATTTCCTCTGCGTTCTCCTGCTCCCTCCCTCATATATGTGGCTTGGGCTTCCGAAGACCCTGCAGGATCCTTGTGCTTCTTTCTTGGTTTCTGGATGGACTGCAGAGAGTGCAGATGTAGCTTAAACTTGTTGCTCTTCGCCCACTGCTTCAGTGGCTCCAGACGGCTAGCAGATAGAATGACTTCAGCTTGAACAACTAATCTCATTGGCTTCTCAATTCCCAAAGGCTTTATTTTTCCTTAAAGGGAATTAACAGGGGAGACTGTTGTTGCTTTGGCAACAGACTTTCAACCTCTACCCAAATCTCCGGAATGAGAACATATCTATTAATACATTCGCCAGACTAAGGAGTTGAGTCGCTCAATGCAAATTTTTTTTCAAGTGCAAAACAGCTTAACCGGCTCGGCTAGGCTTTGGGGGCGCTGCGGTTAGAGGCTAGTGAAGCAGAGAGCAGCTGTTGCAGTAACCTGTTGGAGAAAAGTGAAAGTATATCTGCAACAGCTGGCTTCGATTGCAGAGTGCGCTTGTGAGAACTGATGACGGGTGCGTGCAGAAAATCTTTGCAAAGCAGGCAAGTGGGATGTCTTCTCATTTTTCTGTGCCTATCTGTGGGGGGTGCGACAACTATCCGCTATTCAGTGGCAGAGGAAATGGAGAGCGGCTCGTTTGTGGCTAACGTAGCTAAGGACCTAGGACTTGAGGTAGGGAAGCTGGCTGCGCGCGGGGCGCGGCTGGTTTCCGACGGCAACAAAATGCATTTCCGGCTCCACCGCAAGACCGGAGATTTGTTCGTGAAGGAGAAACTGGACCGGGAGTCACTTTGTGGCAAAGCCGACCCGTGCGTTCTGCGCTTTGAAATAGTCCTGGTGGAACCTCTGCAGTCCTTCAGTGCTGAGGTCAGGGTATTTGATATCAATGACAATGCCCCAGTTTTCCTAAACAAGGAGCCGCTTTTAAAGATTCCGGAGAGCACCCCCTTGGGTTCACGTTTTCCTCTGCAGAGCGCCCAGGATCTGGATGTGGGCCTCAACGGCCTCCAAAACTACACCCTAAGTGCCAACGCATATTTCCACCTGCACACCCGCTTCCGCAGCCACGGGCCTAAATATGCTGAGCTGGTGCTGAACAAACCCCTGGACCGAGAGGAGCAGCCTGAAGTCAACTTGACAATTACGGCGGTAGACGGCGGGTCCCCGCCCAAGTCTGGCACCGCTCACATCCGCGTGGTGGTTCTGGACGTTAACGACAACGTGCCCCAGTTCTCGCGACTGGTGTACCGAGCCCAGGTCCCAGAGAACAGCCCCAATGGCTCTTTGGTGGCCATGGTGACTGCCATGGACCTAGACGAGGGCACCAACAAAGCAATAACTTACTCTTTAGCTCAAAACCCAGAAGCAATTCTCCAGACGTTTCGGATTGACGCTCATACTGGAGAGGTTCGACTAAGCGGACCTCTAGATTTTGAAGCCATTGAAACATACGACATTGACATTCAAGCTACAGATGGTGGAGGCCTCTCTGCCCATAGCAAAGTCCTGGTAGAAGTGGTGGATGTGAATGACAATCCTCCCGAAGTGATGGTCTCCTCTGTGTCCAGCCCACTCCCTGAGGACTCACCACCACAGACAGTAGTAGCCCTTTTCACTATCAGAGACCGGGACATTCGAGTGGGAGGAAAAGTCACCTGCTTCCTCAGAGGAGATCTTCCCTTTGCAGTCAAACATACATTCGGGAATTCTTACTCGCTGGTCACTGATAGAAACTTGGATCGGGAGGAGGTCTCAGGCTATAATATCACCCTTGTTGCCAAGGATACTGGACCACCTAGCTTGTCCACTGAGACTGTGATAGAGGTGCTAATATCTGACGTTAATGACAATCCTCCAGTATTTCGGAAAGATTCCTATATCTTGACTGTTCGAGAAAACAATAGTCCTGCAGTTTTTATTGGCAAAGTCCATGCTGAGGATCTTGATTTGGGTGAAAATGCCCAAATAACATATTCTCTGTTGCCTCCAAAAAGTGGAGATCTGTCAGTCTTTGCTTACATCTCCATAAATGCAGACAATGGGAAGCTCTATGCACTAAGAACCATGGATTATGAGGCCATTCAAGATTTTCAGTTTGTGGTAAAGGCAACTGATGGGGGCTTCCTGCCACTGAATAGCCAAGCTACTGTCAGAGTGGTTGTCCTAGATGACAATGACAATCATCCATTGATCTTGTACCCACTGCAGAATGGCACCTTGCCCTGCAATGACCTGGTACCCAGGTCTGCAGAGGCAGGTTACCTGGTGACCAAAGTGGTGGCTGTGGATGGTGACTCAGGTCAGAATTCTTGGCTTTCATATCATCTACTTAAGGCCACTGACCTTGGGTTATTTTCTGTTCAAAGACAAAATGGAGAAATCCGTATGTTACGGCACATATCTGAGAGAGACCCCGTGATGCATAAATTGATCATTCTTGTTCAAGACCATGGCCAACCAGCTCTTTCCACTACTGTCTCACTCAACATCCTGCTGGTAGATGGCTTTTCAGAGCCATACCTGCAGTTCCAGGATCCATCCAAGCATTCTAGAAAGGTAAATCCATCCACTAAATATTTGGTCATTTCTCTGGCCGTCCTTTCCTTTCTCTTTCTCCTCTCTGTCACAGTGATCTTCATTATACATGTCTACCAAAAGATTAAATATAGAGAAAAGTTCACAATTCAAGAGCATTTCTATGATGACTGTAATTTCTCTAACAATCTGGTACAAGGACGAGGCAATGGATCCTTATCCCAGCCTTGTCCCTATGAAATATGTTCAGCCACTGGCACTGGCAATAGTGAGTTTCGCTTTCTTAAGCGCTTTATGCCCAACTTCCCTTTCCCTCATGCCACTGGAGAGATAAAAACAGAGGCTGCCTCCAGTTTACCTCCAAATTCTGACAGGAGTAAGCCTGAGAGATCAGCAGACCATGACCAGGTATCTGATGACTATATGTAGCTCCTATTTACAGCTCTCAGTGAGAGAGAGAAGCAGAATTTTACACTTGGCATGCAAAGATGTTTCACCTTCATTGAAACAAAAACTGGTAGTAGATTGCAGCTTTAGTAAGGATAAGAATACCTAGTTTGGTGAAAATGTGAAAACCAGAGTGAGGCTTGGCTTACTCCATACAAAGCAGTTATTCCAATCCCCAGATCATATATCTGTAATCCTTCCTGCAGTTGGAATTCTGTTTAAAGAAATGTCACCCTCTATAAATGCATATGTGGTAGGAACGTCTGCTTTTCCATCTCTGTGCTAGCAAGTAATGAATGAGCCATTATTCACATTTCCCCTAGAAGATCGTTGGTCCTGACCCAGGAAATGCGTAGTTCCATTAGAAATCCTTTCATTTGCCTCTAAATTATTTTCCAGTAGAAAGTTATGCATGCATAAGGAAGAGAACTACCTTCCCTTTTTGATATATTGGGAAGTTATTAGGTTGACAAACAGAGATATAATTTATTATTCAGAAATCTCTAAATTCTTGCCCCTGATAAGGGATTATCTTTGATCAATACCTTGCCTACAATCATTCATAATCATAATCATAGAAATGCCTGACATATGGTGGTCTTCCAAATTAATCATGGTGGGAGGAAGGGTGGAGAAAAAAGGATTTCACTTATTTGCAAATATGAGTAAGGGCAAATATAAGGATAAAGAGATTCAGTTTAGGAATGTTCTCCAAAATTAAGTTAGATGTAGATTTTTTAATGATTGTTTGGAGCCATAGGTGAATCTCAAATCTCCCTCTTTCACATCCAGATGTCTATCTTTGCAGTCCCAGAGAGAAGCTATTTGAATAAAAGGAAATGGAAGGTGGATGAGGATGATAATAAATCAGGCTGTCCAGGCACGGTGGCTCATGTCTGCAATCCCAGCACTTTGGGAGGCCAAGGCAGGTGGATCACCTGAGGTCAGGAGTTTGAGACCAGCCTGGCCAACAGAATGAAACCCAGTCTCTACTTAAAATACAATAATTATTCAGGCAGTGGTGGCACACACCTGTAATCCCAGCTACTCAAAGACTGAGGCTGGAGAATTGCTTGAACCTGGGAGGTGGAGGTTGCAGTGAGCTGAGAGTGTGCCACTGCACTCCAGCCTGGGCAACAGAGTGAGACACTCTCTCAACAAATAAACAAACAAACAAACAAATAAATAAATAAGGCCTGCTGTAGTTAATAGTAAATGTTACAGAACACTCTAAACTATTTTGTGCCATTAAGTGTTATACTACATTTATTGTAAACCATTTTGTCATCTGTTAGGGCAAATACAAAATAAAGACATTAAAATTAAAAAGTTCATTAATACTAATTAAGTGGCATTAAGGAAAGATACATTTTCAGGTAATACCAGATTTGACTGTAAGCCATTTCTTCGCTAAGTAATCTGAAGTTAACACATGCAAACTGAGAAAAAGTGGCATTTTTAGTAAATCATTCATAAAATGAAACGGAGTGAGGAGACAAGTTAGGCTTCTCTTTGATCACCACTGCTTTGCTTTCATAAGCTATTCTGCTTCCTTTTATTCTAAAATAATCCAATGTTAAAATATTAACATATTTCAGGGATTCTCCCAATACTACTAACTGTGCCTTGGAAGTCAAAAGTTTGCTTTAGAGAAGGGCATGGTGGCTCATACCTGTAGTCCCAGCTACTTGGGAGTCTGAAGGAGCAGGACGGCTTGAACCCAGGAGTTCAGGGGTGCAGTAAGCTATGATTGCACTGCTGCACTCCAGCCTGGGCAATAGAGTGAGACCTAATTTCAAAAAAAAAAAAAAAATGTGTGCTTTAATGAGGCTTTAATTATGCGCCTTATTTTATACAAATGTGTGTAAATTCTGACTCCCTAGAATACATCCTCTTCCTGCACAGAAGGGCACAATATTTGTACCTGGAATTCTAAGTGTAGAGCATTATCTCTTAAAATACTTACCAAATATTCCAAACATATTTATTGATATAAACTTCATTCTCGGTCTTATGACTGATACCTAATAGCACCAACTGGCTGTTTACCTGTTGGCCAGGAATATATTAAAATTTAGTGCTGCTACTTTTTATTTTAATTAATTATTTATTTTTTGAGATGGAGTCTCACTCTGTCACCCAGGCCGGAGTGCAGTGGTGTGATCTTGGCTCACTGCAACCTCCGCCTTCTGCGTTCAAGCGATTCTTCTGCCTCAGCCTCCTGAGTAGCTGGGACTACAGGCACCCGCCACCATGCCCAGCTAATTTTTGCATTTTTTTGTAGAAACAGGGTTTCACCATAGTGGCCAGGCTGGTCTTGAACTTCTGGCCTCTTGATCCATGCACCTCAGCCTCCCAAAGTGCTGGGATTAAAGGCGTGAGCCACCGCGCCTGGCCTAGTGTTATTTTTTTTTTTAAATGTTGGAGAAGATTAGGGCAGAACTAGTGTAACCTATGGCTACCTTTGATGTTTTATTTAATATTTTAAGAATAGATGAAGCAAATGCACGATATCAATGAATTGCTTTTATTTTTAATAGTAAATATTTTACATACATTGAGTTATGATTCTGCTAATTTAGAGTAAAGGTCTTCTTACACAAAACACAGACTAGCGTTCCAGTATATTTGGGCTCCAATAGGTGAAGACATGCTGAAATTTCTATTTCCTTTAAATGAGAAAAGAGAATATTTATTTATTTATTGGAGACGGAGTCTTGCTTTGTCACCCAGGCTGGAGTGAAGTGGCATGATCTTGGTTCACTGCAACCTCCATCTCCTGGGTTTAAGTGATCCTCCTGCCTCAGCCTCCCGAGTACTGGGACTACAGGTGTGCATTACCATGTCCAGCTAATTTTTGTATTTTTAGTAGAGAAAGGGCTTCACCATGTTGGCATTTCACTATATTGGCCAGGCTGGCCTCAAGCTCCTGACCTCAGGTGACCCACCTGCCTTGGCCTCCCAAAGTGCTGGGATTACAGGAGTAAGCCTCCATGCCTAGCCTAGAATTAGTTTTTATAGGTAAGCAATAATTAGTTAATAAAACATGCTTAAGTAAAAGCTACTGGATTAACTGTGTTTCATTACACTTAATGATGTGAACATAATCAATGGAGTCTGGCTTAATGTCAAGGATAGGGAAATAAAATGATGTAGATTTGTGATTTTAGGACTTTGAATTTCAAATAGCAGTGAAGTTCATGAATACATACATACACACGCACACAATGGACAGAAGATGTAGATTTGTCAACTTTTTATTTTTTCACATTAAATGAAATGAAATCTACCGCTTCACACTACCATTATTCCCTAAAGAAAATGTCACTTTAATATAAAAATGGTAAGATAATAATCTTGTAAAAGAAACTATCCTTTAAATTTAAAAAATATCGATTTAATGAAAAATTTATTTTACCATTATTTTCTTATTTTTGCCTCTGACAGGTGAAAATTTTGTCACTCTAATCTCATTTGATTCAGATTTCAAGTTCCCCAGAAAATTCTAATCCTACCTAATAACTTAAAATTAAGAATATATCAATTCACTGAATGTGAGATAAGCCATTTGTATTAGGAGAGAACTCTACACACCAGCAGAGATTAAGTCCAGGTCTCCATCAGCAAATTAAGAAAAATAATGGAAATAATCAGGACGATTACTCTCCCCCGAAGTGTCAAGCGATATTAGAACTATTTATATATATTCAAAGCTATAAAACCTTGAAAAGTATCTTGTACAAAAAGGCTTTTTATTAGAAAATATTTCTAGACTTATAAAATTACAAAAATACTATAGATAGTTCCTGTATATCCTTCACTTAACTTCTCTGAATGCTAACATCTTGCATAACCATAGTAGTTACAAAATTAAGAAATTAACCTTGGTTTAGTTCTATTAAGTAAACTACAGATCTTATTCATATTTTATCAGTTTTCCCTCAATGTTCTTTTTTTTTTAATTTAAGCATCCAATTCAGGATCCTACAAAGCGTTTGTTACACCTCCTTAGTCTCTATCACCTGTGACAGTTCCTTACTCTTACCTTGTCTATCATGACTTGAGACTTTTGAAGAATACTAGCCAGTTATTTGTAGAATGTTCCTCAGTTTGAGATTCTTTGTTTTCTCATTATTAAACTGAGGTTATGCATTATTGGGAAAAATACTGCAGAAATGATATTGTGTCCTTTTCAGTGCATCATGTCAGCCAGTATGTGATGCCAATGCCATACTACTGGTGATATTAATCTTTTTTTCTTTTATTGTGGTAAAGAATTTATAAAATGTACCATGTTAGCCATTTTTAAGTATGTTAGCCATTTTTCGATAATGTTAAGGTTATGTTAATTTTGATTGCTTGATTAACATAATGTCTGCCACGTTGCTCAACTATACTTTTATCTCTTTGTAATTAATAAATAATTGGGGGATATACTTTGAAACTATGCAAATATGTTTTTACTTAAATCAATTTTAGTATTTATTGCCAAATTTTTTCTGTGGCAATTAGTAGTGTGGCATTCTAATGGTGATTTTCTATTTCTCAAATTCCTTTTACATTAATTAAAATTCTACTGGAAGGAACACTTGTTACGTCTCCCCCAACTGATTTAGTTAGTTAGTTGTTTCTTTACGTAAGGACACCTGGATATCTCCTCTATTATTTGGGTTATAAACCAATCCTATCATTTATTTTGTTGTTCAGCAAACTCTTTATTCTGAGATGTAGAGCAGATTTTTAAGACTGAAATTATCCATATAGAATATATTTTTATCAAAATTAGCATTTCTTTGTAACTCTACATGTTAGATTATTTTAAACAATCATAAATTAATACCATTAAGGTTTATTCATGTTTTAATTTTAAATGAAAATTATATTAACATAACTTTACATTTTAATTAGTCATAACTTTTAAAATATATATAAACAAAATTTTAAAATTTATTATGCAGGCATGTTTATATGTTTTGAACTATGTATACTAGAGGCGCTATTTTAAAATAGACTTATATGCTGAAATTAGACTTACAGATATACAAGAAATGAAATTGGTCTAATTTTATGTAATTCCCCGCAAAATAAATAATTTCTTTATCATGTCTGTGTTTTTGTTGTTTTCCATTTACTGATGAATTTGTCTTTTTCTTGAAAGCATAATTCATTCACGATTCTCCCATATCTGTAGAGTTTAGTATCTTCAAAGTACTAAATATACTAATTGTACACTCATTCTTCAACCAAAAGTTTGACTTCATTCTCAAATATATGTAACACTTTTACAAAATATTATTAAAGCATTTGTTGTATTTATGTAACATTGAAACAGGCTGGATGTGGTGGGTGATGCCTGTGGTTCCAGCTACTTGGGAGGCTGAGGCACAAGAATCGCTTGAACCTGGCAAGCAGAGATTGCGGTGAGCTGAGATCACACCACTGTGCTCTAGCCTGGGCAACAAAAGCAAAAACAAACAAAAAACCTCATTAAAACAGAATATTAAAAAGTGAAAGTAACAAAGGTTTTCTGTTCAAACTGGTGAAGTAAGTTTATGCCTCTGTGTATTATGTTCTACTCTAAACACAGCAAGAAGGGGTAAAAATTAAAAATAAAAAAAAAAACAATGTGGCCAGGCATGGTGGTTCACACCTGTAATCCTAGCACTTTGGGAGGCCAAGGTGGGCAGATCACCTGAGGTCAGGAGTTCAAGACCAGTCTGACCAATATTATGAAACAGTGTCTCTACTAAAAATATAAAAATTAGCCAGGCATGGTGGCATGCACCTGTAATGTCAGCTGCTCGGAAGGCTGAGACGGAGAATTGCTTGAACCTGGAAGGCAGAGGTTGCAGTGAGCCGAGATCAGACTATTGCACTCCAGCCTGGGCAACAAGAGCAAAACTCCACCATCTCAGAAAAAACAAAAAAAACAAAAAAAAGCAAGGCAGGGCACGGTGGCTCATGCCTATAATCCCAGCACTTTGGGAAGCAGAGGTGGGTGGAATACCTGAGGTCAGGAGTTCAAGACCAGCCTGGCCAACATGGTGAAACCCCATCTCTACTAAAAATACAAAAATTAACTGGGCATGGTGGCACATGTCTGTAATCCCAGCTACTCAGGAGGCTGAAACATGATAATCACTTGAAGTTGGGAGGCAGAAGTTGCAGTGAGCCAAGATTTCACCACTGCACTCCAGCCTGAGTGACAGAGCAAGACTCCAGAAATAAAACAGAGACATAAAATGGTGAGCAGGGATAAAATCCTTGGATTTCCAAGCTATCAGGATGGGAAGTTGGCATTGGCTACCATTAGTTTGGCTCTTATGGGCTTTCAGGAACAAAATGTTCACCATGAAAAATGGAGAATAAAAGCCAGTGTCATTGCTTAGAGCCAAGAGGTAGGATGAGTCAAGGTAAGTTGAAAAGCCATTGCCAAAAAATTCCTGAAGCTACACATTATAGCATGTTGTAGGCCTATGAAGGCTGGAGGACACAGACATGACATCCAGAATGTGTACTGGGCTTTGTAGCCACCAGACTTAATGTAGTCGTCTGTACTATTTCCAGTATCATGTTGGGTCAGAAGACCAAACCATTACTATATGACCTGATTCTAGACCATATCCAGGGTCTAGGAAATGGACGTAGGTAGGGAGAGGAATGAAAAGGAAGACATTTTCAAAAAAGTGTCATTCAAAATAAAACTGTTTAAGATGCTTACAGAGATGAATTTAGAAGTTACACCCACAAAAGATAGTAAATTATGAAATAAACAAAAAAGACTAAAATAAAATAAGAATGGATCCATATAAATATAACCAACCAAATATTTTAGAAATGAAACTTATTCACTGTAATAAAACCTCAATAGATGGTATAAACTTTAGTCTGGAAGCTGAAGAAGACTAAATTAATAAATTGGTATGTAATTATGGAATTATATATGGACACATGGGTATTTATTTGCATTATAGTCCAATTGTATCATTAATTTTGTTGTTCAGTAAACCCTTTTATCTGAGATAAAGATTTTAAAATCTGCCTAATAACACAGATTACAAAAGAGTATTTAAAAGATGTTATCTAGGCCTATTGTGGTAGCTCACACCTGTAATCCTAGTACTTTGGGAACCCGAGTCAGGCAGATCATGAGATAGGAGATCGAGACCATCCTGGCCAACATGGTTAAACTCTGTCTCTACTAAAATACAAAAAATTAGGCAAGCATGGTGGCAGGCACCTGTAGTCCTGGATACTTGGGAGGCTGAGGCAGGGGAATTGCTTGAACCAAAGTGGCAGAGGTTGCAGTGAGCTGAGATCATGCCACTGCCCTCCAGTTAGGTGACAGAGCAAGACTCCGTCTCAAAAAAAAAGAAGATGACATCTATTGTGATAAACCACACTGAAACTTGAAGGAGTGGTAAAGAATTTGCAGAACAGGTTTTAAAGCTGCCACAGGAGATATGGAAGATAGATGGAAAACTCTAATATAGGTCCCTGAGATGTTCCAGAAGAAGAAGAGAGGAAATGGCAGAGAAGAGAAATATATTGATTCTGTTTCTTGCCAAGATGATAGATTAGCATGGGTTTTGGATACTACAAGAGCAGTCATAGAGAAATCATACATTGAAACGTTATAGAATTTAGGTGGTTGGGCACAGTGGCGCATACCTGTAATCCTAGCATTCTGGGAGGCCAAGGTGGGTGGATCACATGACGCCAGGAATTTGAGACCAGCCTGGCCAACATGGCAAAACCTCATCTCTACTAAAAATACAAAAATTAGCCAGGTGTAGTGGTACACACCTGTAATCCCAGCTACTCAGGAGGCTGAAGCATGAGAATCACTTGAATCCAGAAGGCGGAGGTTGCAGTGAGCTGAGATTGTGCCACTGCACTCCAGCATAGGTAACAGAGCAAGACTTTTTCAGGGAGAGAGAGAGAGAGAGAGAGAGAGAGAGAGAGAGAGAGAGAAACTTAGATAAGATACTTAGGAAATAATGGAAAAACCCTAAGAAGCTTTTAAGGAGACTGGAGTCTGTTTTATACTGGTGTGTTAAGGCTTAGTGGTGGCTGCAGCCTGGGGAGGAGGGCAAGCCGTCATGTCTGTGGTATGACATATTTAAAAATAAATCTCCTATTCTCACTTTTGGACAGTCATATCCTGCCTTCTCACTGGAAGTAAGTGGCAACAATTCAGATTGCTGGTGTAGTTTTCATCAGGGGTAAAAGTCAAGGCAATGAAAAAATTCTGCTTGGGTCAAAATTTATATTAATTAATTGTAGACGAACTAGCCTTGGACTTTCACCCTCTCCCCTTTCCCTCACCCCAAATCCCATTGTTGGTAAATTATAATTTACAGTAACTTTTTCATATAATGCTTTTTCCTGAAAAAAAGTGAATGGAAGGTGAAATCCAAACCTGAAGAATTGCTTTATTAGGGGGCTACAAGACAGCAGTGATTAACTGGAATTCCCTGGCATTTAGGAAATTCCACCGTAGACTGCATCCTCTCCCTTCCTCTCTATCTCATCTTGATTGACAAGGACTAGATCTGGCCCATGTCTCTTCTTCATACACATTATTGAAAAAATAGCTGATAATATTGGCTTAGAATAGGTAGGTATATTTGAAAGTATAACTACTTAGGTATAGTAGTTATATTTCAAAATATATGTGCTTATACTGTTACTATCAAAACTGAGATATTATTACTGTTAAAATAAGAATTTGAAAATAAGCATAATAAACTTAAGGAAGGAAATAAACTATACAAATTAACAGCTGCAAATAAAGAATAAAGTGAAAATAGTAGGCACAAAACTGTAATTATTGAAGCAAAGTATATAATAGATGAGATATTAATAGAAAAGATAAAGCTGAAGAACTACTTAGTGAATTAGAATATCACATTGAAAAATTATCTCAGAAGAATGTAGGGAAAGAAAAATAATTAGAAGATATATAATTACAGTTAAGAGATATAGAAGCTAAAAGTAGTAATGCACAAACATTGGTGTCCCAGAAGAACAGAAATACAAAAATGGAGAAAATGGTTTTTGAAGGAATTGTAGAAAGAAATGTCTAAGAATGAAATAATAATGAAAGAAAGCCTCTGATTGAAAGGCTTATAGAGTAGTAAACAAGACAAAGCCATGCCTAGACAAACTGTGGTGAAATTTAAGAATAATAATGACAAAGAGAAAGAACATATTATGTAAAATAAAACAAGATCAAAGTGACAACAGACTTCTTCTTAGCAACACTGGCTGCAAGCAATACATGGTATTGGTTCTTGGAAAAAAACTAACAAAATTGAAAAAGAATAGCTGATGGCTGTGTACCATTAACATCCAAGAGAACTACCAGGAAATTTCAGTCCTATGTGGCAAATACTCAGCCAATTTATAGTATGGATATTTTCAGAAATATATTATTTTTCGTACAGATCTTCATGTGAAGGATGCTGGAGCAAAATTTCTTAGAACTCATCATGTTGTCACTACTTGCCTTACACTGAAGCACTTCCTGAAATAGATTTCACCTCTTTAAGAATCATAATCCCAGCATTCTGGGATCAAAGGAAAATGCCTTGCAGATATTACACAAATAAATTTAAGAAATAGTTAAGAAAAAGAAGGTGAGCATAGGTCTTAATAAGTTAGCAGTAACCACCAGAAAAATATAAATAGAATGCACGCCTTTCTAGTTAGCAGAAGAAAATCTTATCGAGCCAATAGGAGTCAGGAAAGGGGTTAAAAAAATAAATAAATATGAAAATATTGAAATACAATGGCAGAGATATGTGCTAAAATAACAGCAACTAAAATAAGCACACATAAGCTCACCCATCAGGAGTTAGATAATTTCAGTTTGAATTAAAAATCAAGGCCTAGAAATGTGGAGCCTACAAGAAACAGAGTCACAACAGTTGTTATAAAGAAAGATTAAATGTAAATGGATGAGAAAAGAATTACATCCAAATATTAACCCAATAAGATACAGAATAATTCTAATAATATAATATTAAGCACAAGTAAAAAAGGAATATAAATCAATAAGAAATAATGATCATGAAAATATATACACTGAATAATGGAGCCTCAAGATACATAAAGGAAGACCCAAGAGATATGGAAAGAAATAGCTATAATCAGCACTTAAGATGGAGTTTTTAATACACTCCACTGAGAAACATCACTCGAAGATAAGTAAAAACACAGAATACTTGAAAATCACAATTGATGTGCAGCAATATATTAAGAAATAATTTCACAACAACAAAAAATACATTCTTTTTGAGCACACATAGAATGATCTTAAAAAATGACTGAATGAAAGAAATGGCTGAATACTAGTCTAGAAAGGAAGCATCAAGTAATCAAGGTAAATCAAAGCAGACGTGTTTATTAGAATGCAAAAATATTTTTAAAGAATTACCAAAAAATTTCTTCAAACAAATCCTATTTTACTGAAACTTAAATAGCCAAACTATTAAGTAATATTTGAGTTAAAGAGGAAGTATTAAAAAAAGTTATAATGTTCTTGGAACTTAACAATAGTGAAATTATAATGAGCCCAAATTTGTGGGGCAGAGAAAAAGTAGAATTTAGATAGAAGTTTTTTTTATTTTAAATGCATGTGTCAAAAAAATATTTAAAGCAAATGAGTTCAAACATTTTAAAAGAGCAATAAGCAAACTCAAAGAGGAAAGAGGATATAATAATAAGGGCAGAAATCAGTTAAAATATAAATAAGGAATAGAAATTAGCCAAAGCAAATGCAGTGATTTTTAAATATGTATATATATATAATATATATATATATTTCAAATGTTATATTCTATTGTATGCATATATAAAATAGAAAAATTATAGAAAGGATGTCCAAAAAAGGAAAAGGTACAATAACTTAAAATACAGAATAAATAAGAAGTAAATATAAAGACTCTAGTAAATAAGTAAGATAATGTGAAAAACTAAGTGCTTAGAGAAATTTATAGAAAAATAGAAATGACAAATTGGTACAAATGTCATAAAAATTTTGAATAGATAATAATTATTAAAATAATTGAAGTGGGAATCACAGACCCGACACCCCACAGAAAAGAACTAGTCTGGATGGTTTTATAGTTTATCAAACTTCCAATAAACTGTTAATAGTAACAGAAAAAAAATAAAGTTGAACACTTACATATAATATACGTGGAAATATTTATCTTTAAAAAGACTATATATCAAAAGTCTACTGTGAACATTATACTTAATGAGGAAACTTTAGAAACAGTCTCAATAAGATAAGGATGAAGAAAGGAATACCTACCAGAACCACTACTGCTTAACAGAGTAAACACATCCTGGCCACTACTACAAAACTTGAAATAGGATTAAGCAGTATAAAGTGTGGAAGAGATGAGGTAACAGTGTTGGTATTTGTAGATGAAATAATCGTCTATGAAGAAAAGTCACTAGAATCTAGCACCGTTGCTAAAGTCATCTAGGTTCTAAATACTTACAGTATCAACCAAGTGGAGAAAATGTGTTCCTCTGTACTAGTAATAGCCAACTAGAAAATACTATATAAAGTAAAATATGTACTGCAATAGCAACAAAATCTATAAAGAATCAGAGAATAAATTCAATAAAATATTCACAGGACCATTATGGAGAAAAACTTTAATGCTATTAAAGGATATAAAATACTCAAGCAAATGGATAAATATACCACGTTTATGTATGGAATGACTTAACAGAAGTAGCTTACTCTCTCAATACAATTCTACAAATTCATAAAATCTCATTAAAATTCCAGGTAGATTTTTTAGGAACTTACTCATTCTAATCTCAGTATAAAACAATATATTTTCATAAACAGCCAATTTATCTTTTATAACAGGTATGAGATGAGCTTGTCCTATTAAATGTAAAGATACGCTGCAAACGTAAAGCAATAAGAAAACTAGCACAAGAACACCTAACTCAACCAACGAATAATGCCATATAACAGAAAATAACGAATATAGGAATTTGAGAAATGATAATGTTTGCACCAAAAACAATAAGGGCAGACTGGTTAGTTGATTATGTTGGGAAAATTTGCTTCATAAATGGAAAATAATAAACTAAATACATGCTTATGCCATATAAAGTTGGACTCCACACTAATTAAAGCTCTAGATATAAATGGTAAACAATAAAACTAATAGAAAAAATTGGGCAAGCACCACGGTGGCTCATGCCTGTAATCCTAGCACTTTGGGAGGCTGAGGAGGGCATATCACTTGAGGCCAGGAGTTTGAGACCAGCCTGGCCAACATGGCAAAAACCCATCTCTACTAAAAATACAAAAAATTAGTTGGGCATGGTAGCAGGCACCTGTAATCCCAGCTACTTGGGAAGCTGAGGAAGGAGAATCACTGAACCTGGGAAGTGAAGGTTGCAATGAACCAAGACTGTGTCTCACTGCACTCCAGCCTGGCAACAGAGCAAGACTGTCTCAACAAAACAAAATGAAAGAAAACAAATAAACAGTAACAACAACAAAACAGTAAGCTCTTGGCCACTCACGGTGGCTCATGCCTGTAATCTCAGCACATTGGGAGGCCAAGGTGGGCAGATCACTTGAGGTCAGAAGTTCGAGACCAGCCTGGCCAACATGGTGAAACTCTGTCTCTACTAAAAATATAAAAATTAACTGGGCATGGCGGTGCTTGCTTGTAGCCCCAGCTACTCGGAGGCTGAGGCAGGATAATTGCTTGATCCCCGAAGGCGGAGGTTGCAGTGGGCTAAGATTGTGCCACTGCACTCCAGCCTGGGCGACAGAGGGACACTCCATCTCAAAAGAAAAAAATAAAAGAAAAAAAGAAAAAATTTAGGATAATATTTTTGTGCTCTAAGGGTAGGAAATGATTAAACAACAGCCAAGAAGTATATATTATAAAATGATTTATATAGATACATCAATATTTATGATTTTTGCTCAAAGATGGGCATAATAAAAAATAAGAGGCAGATAGCATAATGCAGAAAATATTTGCGATGTCCGAAACCAACAAAAAATTGACATTTAGAACTCACAAAGAACTCAGGCAAATAAATGTTTAAAAGATAATCAATGCTATAAAAATAGAAAAGAGCAAAGGAAGAAATGCCCAAACTCATGAGTAATCACACAAATACAAATTAAAAATAAAATTACTTTTATATTCAACAAATGAAAAAAATGAGAAAGCTAGAAAATACCAAGTTTTGGCAAGATGTGGAGTAGTGACAACTTACACATATCTGAAGGAAATAGCTACAGGTACAGTAACTCTGGAAAGCATTCTAGAAGCATTTAATGAAAATAAATGTATGTATTTACCCAGATTCTGTATAAATATAGCAAAGAACTTATTGCACTGATTTATAAGGAAACATATACAATGAATCCATCATGGCCTTGGTTGTAATAGTTGGGTACTAAATAAAATGTAGTTGTCCAACAACAGGAAAAAGAAAGGGTAAAATGGTAATGGTAATGTACACTATTCAATGTCACATAGAGGCCATATGCAACAAACTTGATGTTCAAAATCAATGGGACTAGAACTCAAAAACACAATTCGAGTTTTTTAAAAAGCTAGAAATGGAATAAGAAACTTCAAATGCATACCCAATGAACATATTTTACAGGGACAAAAACAATAAAACATAATTTATAAGCATAAACATATATTTAAAGACATATTAAACATATGGGCTAAGTACGTAAATAGAGAAATAGGTGTGCTAAAAGTTAGGGGGAAATGAAGTAAGAAAATGAGGGGATTCCTGCAAAGATCAAAGTTGATAATGTACTCTAAACTGAGAAATACAATTAACTATCTGCACCTGGGATTAAAAAGAAAAAGGATGTTACTTGCAAACAAGTAGAATAAAAAAGAAAGAAAACTTAATCCAGTAAAAAGCAGGAAAGAAGATAAAAAGCCCCAGAAGATTGAAAGTACAAAACAATATTAGAAAAATAAGTCCAAATTTATCAGTACTCACAATAAAGACAAACAGTTCATTTTATTTATGTATTTATTTATTTACAGAGAAATTATCTTTCTATGTTCCCCAAGCTGGCCTTGAACCGGCTTAAGCAATACTCAGTCTCCCAAGTTCATTTATGAAAAGACAAAACTATCACATTGGATCAAAAAAAAAATACCACTAAATGCTTTTTATAAATGATACAACTAAAAGTTTAAAATGCTGCGTATCGGTTTTCCACTTGCTATTTCAACAAACTACTACAAATTTAGTAACTTAAAACACCACATATGTATTATCTTACAGTTATGTAGGTCAGAAGTCTGACACAGGTCTCACAGGGCTAAAACAACGTGTCTGCAATACTACATTCCTTTCCGGAGGTTTTAGAAAAGAGGCTCTTTTCTTGCCATTTCCAGCTTCTGGAGACTTCTTTCCATCATCTTCAAAGCCAGCAACTCTCTATACCTTTCTTTCATATTTACATATCCACCTCACTTTCTCACTTTCTTCTCTAGCCTCTCTTCCAATCTTAATGACCCTTGGGAATGCATTGCACCTACCAGGACAATTTAGGAAAGTCTCCCTATTTTTTTTTTTTTTTTTTTTTTGAGACGGAGTTTCACTCTTGTTACGCAGGCTGGAGTGCAATGGCGCGATCTCGGCTCACCGCAACCTCCGTCTCCTGGGTTCAGGCAGTACTCCTGCCTCAGCCTCCTGAGTAGCTGGGATTACAGGCACGTGCCACCACGCCCAGCTAATTTTTTGTATTTTTAGTAGAGACGGGGTTTCACCATGTTGACCAGGATGGTCTCGATCTCTTGACCTCGTGATCCACCCGCCTCNTAGTAGAGACGGGGTTTCACCATGTTGACCAGGATGGTCTCGATCTCTTGACCTCGTGATCCACCCGCCTCAGCCTCCCAAAGTGCTGGGATTACAGGCTTGAGCCACCGTGCCCGGCCAAGTCTCCCTATTTTAAGGTCAGTTGATTAGCAACGTTAATTCCATGTACAACCTTAATTCCCTTTGACATTAACATAACATTCACAGGGTCCAAAGATTAGGATGTAGACATGTTTGAGGGGTATTATGCTGCCTGCCACACAGTAAAATGAAATAAAAGACATGGAAAACATACTTGCATAATGCTAAATATGAGTATCCGTTATCAATATCAATATCACAAAGCCTGTACAAATATCAGAAAAACACCAAATATCCTAATGACAGCAAGCATTATAGGACAATTCTGAAATGGAGTGTATCTAATATAACCTCAAAATTTATAAAGCAAACAGATTTTATTTATTTTTTTTGAGATGTTGTCTTGCTCTGTTGCCCAGGCCGGAGTGCAATGGCGCCATCTTGGCTCACTGCAACCTCCACCTCCCAGGTTCAAGTGATTTTCCTACCTCAGCCTCCCAAGTAGATGGGATTACATACACTCGCCAACAATCCTAAGTTTTGTATTTTTAGTAGAGTTGGGGTTTCCCCATGTTGGTCAGGCTGGTCTTGAACTCCTGACTGCAGGTGATCCACCCATCTTGGCCTCCCAAAGTGTTGGGATTACAGGCATGAGCCACTGCACCTGGCAAACAGATTTAAAATAAAAATTGGTGAGTCCATAATCATATGTGGGATTTTAAACATACCTGTTCCTATATTTGATACATAAATTGAATAGAAAATAGCTCAGAAATCCAAATTTGGATTTGAATAATTCAAGGAATGGGCTTGATCTAAAAGACACATATATAGTGAGAACCCTTTGCTCTACAGTTTATTCCCATTATTTTTCTATTAATCCCAACATACTAGATCACAAAATAAATCTAACAGACATCAATAATTTATATTATAAGGACAGCATCTTTTTTTTTTTTTTCTTTGAGATAGAGTCTCACTCTGTCACCCAGGCTGGAGTTCAGTGGTTCAGTCTTGGCCCACTGCAACCTCCACTTCCCAGGTTCAAGCAATTTTCCTGCCTGAGCCTCTCAAGTAGCAGGGATAACAGGCATGCACCAGGACACCCAGCTATTTTTAGTAGAGACAGGGTTTCGCCATGTCGGCCGGGCTGGTCTCGAACTCCTGACCCCAAGTGATCCGCCTGCTTCTACCTCCCAAAGTGTTAGGATTACAGACTTGAGCCAAGATAACATCCTTTGACCTCAATTTAATTAAATTAGAAATCAATAATTAAAAATCGTAAACTTCCCATGTAAAGTTTCAAAGATTAAATTTGAGGAAAATAATTTATAATGAAAATCCAAAAACATTTCCTGAGTGATAATGAATATGCTATATACCAAAACTTGGAAGATGCAACTAAAACGCTACTTAGAAATAGGTACTGTTAAATGCTTATATGATAAAGGAATTTTATGTATATAATTATGGCGGAAGTAGGGCTCATGCCTGTAATCCCAGCACTGGGAGGCTGAGGAGAGCAGATGGTTTGGGCCCAGGAGTTCGAGACTATTCTGAATAACTTGGCAAAACTCTGGCTCTACAAAAAGAATGAACATTAGCCAGGCATGGTGGTACATGTCTATAGTACCAGCTATTCTGGAGGCTGAGGTGGGAGAATGGATTGAGTCCAGGAGGTTAAGGCTGCAGTGAGCTGTGATCATGCCACTGCACTCCAGACTGGGTGACAGAGCAAGAACCTGTCTCAAAAAAAAAAAAAAAAAAAAAAAAAAAAAAAAAAAAAAAAAAAAAAAAAAAAAATTATATGATTGAGAAAAGAAAAAGGGGCAAAAGTAAATAATATTTGGCATAAAAACCTAGACGAAACTAAAGATATAGCAGAGATTAACAATTCAGAAGAAAAACCTACGAACAATGAATATACTGGAAAAGCTGGTTGAAGAAAAATAGTAAAATTGAATGGACTTAATCCAATTAAAATGACTGAATGTAACTGAATCAGTAGTTAAATATGTACCACACAGATTTCCAGGGAGAAGAATGGGCCCAAAAGGTTTTTCTTTTTCTTTCTTTCTTTCTTTTTTTTTTTTTTTTAAAGACAGAGCCTCACTCTCTCATCCAGGCTGGAGTACAGTGGCATCATCGTGTCTCACTGCAACCTCCGCCTCCCAAGTTGAAGCAATTCTCCTGCCTCAGTCTCCCAAGTAGCTGAGATACAGGCATGCACCACCATGCCTGGCTAATTTTTTTGTATTTTTAGTAGAGACAGGGTTTCACCACGTTGGCCAGGCTGGTCTCGAACTCATGATCTCAAGTGAGCCACCTGCTTCAGCCTCCCAAAATACTGGGATTACAGGCATTAGCCAGCATGTCTGGCCTCAAAAGATTTCTCCAGCCAGGTGTGCTGTCTCAGTCTTGTAATCCCAGCACTTTGGGAGGCCAAGGTGGGAAGATAGCTTGAGGTTAGGAGTTCAAGACTAGCCTGGGCTGCACCAGATGGGAAAATATATAATGCAGGCATTAATCAAAAGAAAGCGGGAATAGCCATATTAATATCAGATGAAGTAGACTTTAGAGAAAAAAAAATTACCACAAACAAAAAAAAGGGACATTATATAATGACTTAAAAAGTTAATTCACCAAGAAGACACAGAATGCTAAATTTGTACGCACAAAACAACAGATGTGTAAAATATGTGAAGCAAAAATTAATAGAACTGAAAGAAGAAATAGACAAATAGAAAACTATCGTTTAGAGACTTCAACATTCCTTTCCGACAATTAGTAGAACATCTAGGCAGGGTTTGACAAGGACTCAAAAATCCTATCAGTCAACAGGATCTAACTGACATTTATAGGATGATCCACCCAGCAAGAACAGAATTACATTTCTTCATTACATATTCACAGAACATATACTAAGACAGATCATATCCTGGGCCATAAAACAAATCTCAACAAATTTTAAAAAATTAAAATGATACAGAAGGTGTTCTCTAACTACAGTGGAAACAAACTAGAAATCAATAATAGAAAGATGAGATGAAATCTCCAAACAGTTGGAAATTAAACAACACATGTCTAAATAATTCATGGATTAAAAAGGAAGTCTCAAAGAAAAAATTTAAATGCACTGAATTGCATGAAAATGTACAACATATCAAAATTTGTGGGATACAGCTATAACAGAGGTGGGAGAAAATTTTATAGTAATGAATTAGGATAGAGGAAAAGTCTCAAA
Organism: Cebus imitator; assembly: GCF_001604975.1. Taxonomy (NCBI): domain Eukaryota; kingdom Metazoa; phylum Chordata; class Mammalia; order Primates; family Cebidae; genus Cebus; species Cebus imitator. Next base: position 948,212 of record NW_016107391.1, read on the forward strand.
TCGCTAACCTAAGCTCCCATTCAAGAACCTGGAAGAGGAACAAAATAAACCCAAAGCCAGAAGAAAAAAGGAAAATAAAGAGCAAAAATCAATAAAATTCAAAACAAAAAAATAGACAATTACTGAAACAATGAGTTTCGTCTTTAAAAAGGTCAAAGAAAGACAAATTTTGAAGTACTAATATCAGAAATAAAAAGGATATCACTAAAGACTTTGGAGCTGTCAAAAGTTTTATAAGGGAATACTATAAACAAGTCTACACCCATGGATTTGACAACTTAGATAAAATGAGCAAATTCCTCAACAAACACTAACTACCTTAACTCACCCAATATGAAATAGGTAATCTGAATAAGCCCTATAACTATTAAGGAAACTGAATTTGAAATTTAAAACTTCTTAAAAAGTAATATCCAAGCTTAGATGCTTAATTGTCACTGGATATCACAAAAGAACTACAGATCAATAATCCTTATGAACACAGACAAAATAATCTTTAACAAAATAATAGTAAATATAATTCATCAATATATAAAAGTGGGGCTCATTTCTGGGATAAAACACTCGTTCAACAGTAGAAAATTAATGAATATAATCTATCATATTGCCAGGATAATGAAGAAAAGTCACATGAACATATCAATTGATACAGAAGAAGCATATCTCCCATCCATGATTTAAAAATAGGAATATAGGCAAAATTCCTTAATTTGACAAGGAATGCCTATAAAAATCTTATAGCTAATATTATACTTAATGAACCAAGACTGAATGATTTTGGCTGGGCATGGTGGCTCGTACCTGTAATCCCAGCACTTTGGGAGGATGAGGCAGGCAGATCACCTGAGGTCAGGAGTTTGAGACCAGCCTGGTGAACATGTTGAAACTTCATCTCTATTAAAAATACAAAAATTAGCTGGGCATGGTGATGGGCACCTGTAATCCAAGCTACTCAGGAGGCTGAGGCAGGAGAATCCCTTAACCCAGGAGGCAAAGGTTGCAGTTAGTCGAGATTGTGCCATTGCACTCCAGCCTGGGCAACAGGAGCAAAACTCTGTCTTAAACAAACAAACAAAAAAGACTGATTTTCTGTGATATTTGGAACAAGGATGTCTGCCCTCATCATTCTTACTCAACAAAGTGCTAGAAATTATACCCAGTGCAATAATGCAATAAATATTTAATAAAAGGCATATAGAGGTCAGGCACAGTGGCTCATACTTGTAATCCCAGCACTTTGGGAGGCCAAGGCAGGTGGATCACCTGAGGTCAGGAGGTCGAGATCAGCCTGGCCAACATGAAGAAACCCTGTCTCTACTAAAAATACAAAACTAGCTGGGAGTGGTGGCTGGCATCTGTAATCCTATCTGCTTGGGAGACTGAGGCAGGAGAATTGCTTGAACCCGGTGGCAGAGATTGCAATGAGCCGAGATCATGCCATTGCACTCCAGCCTGGGCAACAAGAGCAAAATTTCTGTCTCAAAAAACAAACAAACAAACAAACAAACAAAACAGCATACAGATCAGAAAGGAATTTACAGATGACATAATTGTGCAAATAGAAAACCACAAGAAAAAAATTTTTTTTGAGATGGAGTCTTGTTCTGTCACCCAGGCTAGAGTACAGTGGTATGATCTCGATTCACTGCAACCTCCGCCTCCCAGGTTCAAGCGATTCTTCTGTCTCAGCTTCCCAAGTAGCTGATACTTGATTAGAGGCAGCTAGGCATTAAGCAGGGGCAAGGACAGGAGGAAAGCAGATATATTTAAAAAGTTGTAGATGAAGGATCTTATAGAAACTTAGTTTGGAAACCTGCAAATTAACTGACATACAGATTAACAGGAGGAAACTTTATTTACATATGTGCAGGTGCATTTAGATGAAGAGGCCCACTGAATAGCTAGAGATAAGGACTTATATACCAACTTAATAGCAGGAAGGGAATGGGGAGAAATGTCTTCTATGGGAAGAAAAAATGAAGTTGTTTTTTTCTTTTTGAAAGAAAAATGGGCTTTCAGAGGAACAAATGGTAGGTATGATCGTTTGTGATAATGTTTATTTATGCAGGTTCAAGTGGTCTTTCTCCTTCTTGACTGCACAATTACCCCAGGGAGGGGATTTATGGCAGCCTTACTCTTTCCTTCCTGAATGAAGCTTCCCAGAAGTACTAATTTATGACAGCTTCATTCTCAGAAGGCTTGGCCTAGGCTTGGCCTTTAATCAGATAAAGAAAGCTCCAAACAGGTCTCTTTCTGCATTTGCTAAATCTCAAATGTCTTCAGTTTAAAATAATCTTTATACTATATGCATGAGTAGAAGCAGATCCCATCAAAATCAATGTAAAAAATCATGCTGTAGCAAAGACATGTAATTAACCTAAATGCCCATCAATGGTAGACTGGAAAAGAAAATGTGGTATATACATACCATGGAATACTACACAGACATAAAAAGAACAAAATCATTTCCTTTGCAGCAGCATGGATGGAGCAAGAGGCCATTAGCCTAAGTGAACTAATTTAGGAACAGAAAGCCAAACACTGCATGTTCTCACTTATAAGTGGGAGTTAAACAATGAGTACACATGAGCACAAAGAAGGGAACAATAGACACTAGGGCCTGCTTGAGGGTGAAGAGTGAGAGGAGAAGGATAACAAAAACTACGTATTGGTACTGTGCTTATTACCTGGGTAACAAAAGATTCTGTACACCAAACCTCTGTAACACACAATTTTCCTATGTAACAATCTTACACATGTACTCCTAAACCTAATTTAAAAGAAAAGAAAAAAAATCATGCTGGACTAGGCAACCAAGTAATAAGAAAATGTATTTTTAAAAGTTGGCTGGGTGCCATGGCTCACGCCTGTAATCCCAACACTTTGGGAGGCCAAGGCAGGTGGATCACCTGAGGTCAGGAGTTTGAGACCAGCCTGACCAACATAAAGAAACCCCATCTCTACTAAAAATACAAAATTATCCAGGTGTGGTGGTGCATGCCTATAACCCCAGCTACTCAGGAGGCTGAGGCAGGAGAATCGCTTGAACCTGGGAGGCAGAAATTGCGGTGAGCTGAGATCATGGTATTGCTCTTCAGCCTGGACAACAAGAGCAAAGCCCCAAGAAGAAAAGAAAGGAAGGGAAGGGAGGAAGGGAGGAAGGGAGGAAGGGAGAAAGGGAGGAAAGGAGAAAGGGAGGGAGGGAGGAAGGGAAAAGAAAAGAAAGAAAGAAAAAGAAAGAAGGAAAGAGAGAAAGAAAGAAGGAAGGAAGGAAAGAAAGAGAGAAAGAAAAAGAAAGAAAAGCTATATTGGCTGGGTGCAATGAGTGGGTCAAGCCTGTAATCTCACTACTTTGGAAGGCAGAGGAGAGCAGATCACCTGAGGTCAGGAGTTCAAGACCAGCCTGGCCAACATGATGAAATCCTGTCTCCACTAAAAACACAAAAATTAGCCGGGCACGATGGTGTGCACCTATAATCCCAGCTACGCTGCAGGCTGAGGCATAAGAACACTTGAACCCGGGAGGTGGAGGTTGCAGTGAGTCAGGATTGCTCCATCGCCCTCCAGCCTGGGTGATAGAGTGAGATTCTATCTCAAAAATAAAAATAACAAAACATAAAAGTTTTATCATTTATAATAGTATTCAAAATAGGAAGGATCCTGGGGATAACACTAGTAAAACATGTGTGGCCTCCAAAAATAAAAACGTAGAACTTTATTTAAAAATTATATCATTTATAATAGTATTCAAAACAGAAAGGATCCTGGGAATAACACTAGTAAAAGATGTGTGTGGCTTCCAAAAATAAAAATGTAAAACTTTATTAAGAAAATTTAAAATAAGCAAGTTGAGACATACAACATATGAAAGGATTAAAGACTTGAAATCAACTCTCCCTGAATTTATCTATAGATTCTGCACTGTCCCAATTAAATCCCAACAGGTATTTTTTTTGTTGGTGGTGGTGGTCTACATGTTGTTATGTTCAACAAGACTAAATGACACTAAATATTTGGAAGTACAAAGGGCCAATGGCCAAGTAACCCTTGAATATGAAGAAAAAAGGTGAGAGGACTTGCTAGTCCAGATATAAAAGTTTATTTAAATAAAGCTGCAATAATTAATACAGTGAGGTACTGGTGGAGGAATAGAAAAATGAACTAATTTAGAGCCCCTAAAATAAGCTAACATATACATGGACAGAGAGCACAATCATCGGGAAAAGGTAGCATTCATTTAAATGGGTGCTAGGACTATTAAGTATCCATATAAAACATAAAACTTGGGTCCTTAATTTATACCATACCAAAGTATCAATTCTAGGTTATTTAGAAATCTGAAAGTGGGAAACAAAATACAAACACTTAGAAGATAATATTGGACATCTATTTATAACTTTGGGGAAGAATGTTTTAAACAGGACACAAAAGCACAAACCAAAGAAAAGACTGATACATTTCACTACCTTAAAAGTAAAACCTAGTCATCAAAGAACACAATAAAAAGAGTGAAAAGAAAAGCCTCAGTTTGGAAAATGATATTTATACCATGCATAAACCACAAAGTTCTAGTATTCAAAGCCTATAAATGGTATTTACAAATCAACAATGAAAAGGCATATGACCTAATAAAAAGCATCAAAAGTCTTAAAGAGGAAATCCAAGGGATGTGGTTGATAAACATATGAAAGTTCTCAAATTCTTGAGTAACAGGAAAATGCATATTTTAACCAATGTGAAATACACACCCAGATTGGCAACTATTAAAATAACAAGGGTTACAGAGCACATGAAACAAAAGCAGCTCTCATGCACTGCTAGTATAAGTGTAAACTGGCTGAAAACAAAAATAAAAACACAGGAACACAGTCTGGCTTCATCTTATCAAGATGAAGAAAGGCAGATATAATAATGTAATTAAACTTCCAGATGCAGCACCTCTGAAACTGAGTAGATGTCAACCAGATGAAATATATAAGGATATCCGGGCCAGATGCAGTGGCTAATGCCTATAATCCCAACACTGTGGGAGGACAAGGCAGGAGGTTTGCATGAGGCCAGGAGTTCAAGATCAGCCTGGGCAATATAGGAAGACCCTGTCAGAAAGAAAAGAAAAGAAAAGAAAAGAAAAGAAGAGAAGAGAAGAGAAGAGAAGAGAAGAGAAGAGAAAAGAAAAGAAGGAAGGAAGGAGGGAGGGAGGGAGGGAGGAAAGAGGAAGGGGAAAAAGAGAGAAAGAGAGGAAAGAAAGGGAGAAAGAAAAGAAAGAGAAAAAAGAAACGCGAAAGAAGAAAAAAAGAAAAAAGAAAGAAGGAAGGAAGGGAGGGAGGGAGGAAGGGAAGAGGGAGGGAGGGAGGAAGGAAAGAAGGAAGGAAGGAAGGAAGGAAGGAAGGAAGGAAGGAAGGAAGGAAGGAGCAAGTCAGATATAGTGGTGCACCCCTGCAGTCTTAGCTCCTTGGGAGGCTGAGGTGGTAGGACTGCTTGAGCCCAAGAGGTCCAGGCTGCAGTGAGCTATGACTGCACTGCTGCACTCCAGCCTGGGCAACAGAGTGAGACCTGGTCTCAAAAAAAAAAAATTATTTTACCTCTTTGTAAAGGGGGAGGCTTGAATACATCTATGTTTTATTTTCTAAAAGATCTGGAACAAGCAAATCACACTTTAAAATTTCATAAAGATGAGTGATGGTTAGGCTAGTTATTGTTATATTTTCTCTTTGTATTTTATGTTTGTTTTTTTTTAAACTACCAACAAATAATCAGTTTTGCCAACATTTTCTTGACTTGACTGAAACAAATAGGTTTTTTGACATTGTCTACAAGTTTCTCAACAGCTAGATTTCTTAGTCAAGATGCTTGGCTGTTAAAAAATATATACTATTTTAGAATAAAATAAATTAAAGTTGGAAGCTTTTAAATTGAGTAGCTTTAAATGATTTATGCATAGAATCTTTTCTGTAATGGCCTGAACAGAGCAATCATTGTTTCTAGGAACTATGGCTTTCTGCATTAATGTGAATTGATCACAGAATTCCTCACTCAATTTTAATTAAATCAAAAATTACATCAAAAATACAAAGTTTTAAAATCCACCTTATAAACAAAGTAATTTAATTTTAAAAGTGTAATAAACCCAATAACTCATCTATACTATATGAATCTAGGAATCTTTTCAGGTATTTCCTGAGAATTCTTCTCTAGGATTAAATAAATTTACTGATGTCACCTGTTGACTTCAAACTGAAATGATATTAATCTGAATTTAACTGCAACTTTTTGAACACACTGATCATGAGTTATTAGGAAATTCATGCATTTGCTAAATCTTACCATTTCATTTTAAAGTACACACTAAGTGAACTTGCTCACATTTCACTAATTTCGGTGAACTCAGGGATTACTGGACAGGAGAAAGAAGAAATTCTATCAAAGGCTAATTAGTTCCTCAAATTTCACCACAGATCTCATGAAATAATTGTATATTTTCTTCCAAAGGCCCACATAGAAAAAAAAAAACATAAATCCAGCAGTCTATCAATAAATGCACTGAATTTACAGTAAGCTATACAAACACATTTACATCAGTTAAGTCGCCAAATGCAATTTACATCATTTAAAAGTCACCCAGGATCTGAGTTTTAAGAGTTAAATATTACTTGTAAAACATGCCATAGTGTTAATGTGCAGGATTTGCTGATCTATATGTAAATGCAATATGCTTTCCATTTAAAATTTTGTGTGAATTTGATCATCTCTAATTGCCATAAATTAGAGATTTTATTGATCTAATTATACATAAATTTGAAAGGAATTTGAAAATTTAATCTTGAAAATAAAATCCACAAATATATATTCCCATCTCTAAACAGTCACTAAATACATGAGAAACCATAAAAGGAACTTCTAATTTCCCTCTAAAATTAACTTTCCCTGAACTTGCTATTCATACAAACAGAGAAATATAATTTAATAAAAAATAATTAAAGAAAAATGTCTTGAAAAACATCCAAATTTGAACTCAATAAAGTACTAAAACTTCAGTGACTTTTGGTTGAAGCCTTTGCACTCCCAGTGAACCCTGTAAAAACACATTTTCTCTAGTGGGTATACAAATTGGAGTTTCCCTTCTTCCTGACATTTCAGTAAACACTGCACTTCTTTGACCTCAAAATAGTTTCAGAGTGAAATATCCCTTAGCCTTAGAATATGAGAAAAGCCTGTTCCTAAACATTAAACTTAATTAGAATTCATTGTTCCCTTAGTAAATAAGCAGACTTCTTTTTGAATCAAATGAGCTTTCACAGAACTCAATATAAAAACCTCATAATTTATTACTCAATTGGACTTCCACTGACCTCTTAACATTTCTAAATTGGACTTCCATTCACCTCACTTTTTTTTTCTAGAAAAATCATAAAAAATACCACTATTGTGAATTTCAAGATGATATTTTTACAAACACAAGAAAGTCTTATAAAACTTTAAGGCCAATGGGGAGGCTCAGTCTGTAATCCCAGCAGTTCAGGAGGCCTAGGTGGATGGATTCCTTGAGGGCAGGAGTTGGAGAACAAAGAGAGACCCTGTCTCAAAATTTTTTAAAAAATTCTTTTTTGGAACAACTAAGACGTAATAGAAAACCCCAGAATACTCAAAAGGCACACAGTCACAAATCTGTTTATTTAGATTATGCTTCATAAGCCCTGCAAAATCTTAAAAACCTCTATTTTGTTTTCAAATAAAACTTTTATTCATCTCACATCACAAATGAGATATGAAGGAAAAATTCAACTGATCTTCAATTGAATACTTGTTAATCTCAAATTGTGACTGACAAGGTGGCTTGAAATTTTTTTCTCTATATATTTGCATATTCAGTGTGCGTGGATTTATACAAGGGAAAACAGCAATAGCTATCTGAATAAATAACGGAATAAATAAACAGAAGAAGAAATCATACTGAACAGAATGTCAACATGTTTGATTAAAACTGCTGTTTTTGTCCAAATGTACCTGGATTCTCTTCAATGAATTTACATTTAAGTAATCAATACACACCACGTATTATGCTAGTATCTGGAGAATCTGAAATGTATTTTACTTGACCAAATCTGAACCCTGATTATGTTTGATTATGAGAGAGAAGTGGCACTGTCAGACAATACCTCATGTTAGGAAAAAACAATCAGCTGTGGAAAACAGATGATCCTCTTGAATGTATTTTAAGTAGGCATTTATTTTTAAATTGCTATTTGTGAATCCAGGAATTTCTTGTTTTAGATCTCTTTTTAATATGGTAATTTACATGTGAATTGCACCTATTCAGAAATATTTAATCTGCTTTTATCTTTAGTGTTAAAGTAATAATTCTTACACTACTATTTTGCACTTAGTATTCACTAAATAAACTTGAATCAATTCCCACTTGTGTTGATTTATACAGTTCCATTGTAGCTATTTGTACCTGCTTCTTTATGGAAGACCATCTATCAACAGACAAATATACACACACAAATATTTTTTGTAAATAAAACCTGCCCTACTTCCTAAAAGCCCCTCTGATTGTGATATTATAGGTTTATAGTTTACAGGAAAATTGTTTTGTTTTTATCTTAATAAGCCAGTTTCCCTTTGTACATGCTTATATTCACTGGTGAGGTGCCAACTCAGCACTTTTTCTGTACTCAGTCACCTGACCTTACTCTACACTAAAAACGGGGGAAAAAAAAATCAATGCAAAGGAGAAAAAAATTGGGAGAAGCAGATAGAATCCAAAAGAGAATGAAAAGTTGAGGAAAGAGAAGTTTACTCTACCTATGCAAACTACTTTAGACAATTATTACTCAGTAAAATAATTTTCTGTATCAGCAGTTCAGCAAGTACACCTTGAAAGCTTTCTGTTAAAAACCTCAACCAGCCTGGGGATAATTCTTCCTAGACGCTCCAGCCTGTTTGTTCAACCTACCCAGATTTACTCTTACTTTTTTCTCCAATCTTTGTCTATGCAGACGAAAGCACCAGTTCTCAACATCTGGTTTTTTACCTTGCTGCTCCATATCACATAAAACACTCACACGTAATACTTCCACTTCAGAAGCCGGATTTAATAGACTTTCAGATGTAATTAGCACAATCAACCCACGTATACAGCTACTAACCTATCCTTGCAAAGTAACCTACAGAAATAAATTCACTGGGTTGTGTAATTTCCTAACTGGGAGAATTTTAATTCCATTCAGAAATTGTCTCAAATTACACTTTACATATGTAAGGAGGGCTCCATTTTCAAATGTATGCATTTTAAAACGATCTTTATGCTAAAGTTTAATCCCTATTCATGACTTTTTTTTCTTAACACGATCAAAACGCTGATTCTAGCAAGTGAAGAGCATTCAGATCAGCTGATGAGAGCACTGCAAAATACTCGCAGCTATCCCATCCCCAGAATGTGCCAGAAATAGTAGAGAAATGTTTCAGCCTAAAGAGGGAAAAAATCCAAACAAAATCACAAATCCCTTTCCCTCCTTTTCATCCTCTTTCAGTTCGGCTTTGCTTGCACAAGAAACAGCTGCCTCCCCTTGCGGAAGTCGGAAGCCGAGCGCATTTCAAAACAGCTTCTATAGCCGCAATTTTTCTCAGGATCTTACAGAATAGATTTCAAACGTTTTAACTAATTCAATAAAAAGAGCAGCTAAACTTAGGAATCAATTGGTCGCTCGGTTTGTGCAGTACGCAGGAAGACAGGAAACTCCGCGAACTCGACTAAGACGGAGACGACCGGAAGTCGCTGCGGTCAGTACTTCCGGTACCGGCAGTAAAAGCAGTCTTACCAGAAGGAAGCGGAAGTGAGGCCAGTAGACCGCTTAGGATTCCTGGAGTCACTTCGTACCGAACGGTTTTTCTGTCCCTGATGTGTAATTTAGGAGGTGGGAATTTTTACAGCCTCCGAAATTACGCGTCAGCTTCAACAGATGTCTAACTGCGGACGACGGTGACAGCCAGTGGTGTTTTGTTTGTTTTGGGGCAGGGTCTCGCTTGTCGCCTAGACGGGAGTGCAGTGGCGTGATTTCGGCTCACTGCAGCCTCCGCCTTCTGGGTTCAAGCGATACTCCTGCTTCAGCCTCGGAGTAGCTGGGATTACAGGCGCCAGCCACCACAGCTCCCCTGATTTTTGTATTTTTAGAAGAGACGGGGTTTCACCATGTTGGCCAAGCTGACTCCCGATCGGGTGATTCGCCTGCCTTTGTCTTCCAAAGTGCTGGGATTACAGGCGTGAACCACCGCGCTCGGTCTTCTTGATTGCCATTAGTTGCAGCAAGCTTTGAAATGAGAATAAAAACCTTTATGAATATAATAGATGCTGGCACTGTATTTCTTCCTTTAATTTGAAGGGGACTCAAAAAAGCTCCCTTAAAGAAAGACACGGTGTGGCTTCTAACCACATCTGTTTTTCCTACTGGCTTAGAAAAATCGCAATGCAAGAAGCTACTGTCATCTTCTAGTCCCAAGTACTATTTGCTCCTTTAGGAAGCTGTGAACAAATTTGGTCCTCACTGAAAATCTGAATGGGGGAATGTGTATATTAAGACTTCTGTGTTTAGAGAACTCCACTATATTGTGCATGCGGTTCTTTCTTCACGAATTGCAGTTTGCTCCTTCTTTGCCCATCCATCCTTGCCATTTTTTCAGGGAAGCCTTTTTTGACTGCTCTGACTGGATAAAAATCTACTATTACAGGATTGTATAGGCTCTCCTGGAGCCACCATATCCCTTATTTGTAGTATGTAGCCAAATTTCAGTCTTTCATCCATTTGTGGGATTATTTGTTTAAAGTATTTCTTCCCTAAATGAAGTTGATAATGAGTTTGTAAATAATAATTCAGAAGTAGGAAAGTGATACTCTTTATCAGATGTCTGTGGACCAGATTTCTATAAATAAAATATAGTGGTTTTTTTTGTTTTGTTTTGTTTTTTTTGAGATGGAGTTTCACACTTGTTGCCCAGGCTGGAGTGCAATGGGTGATCTCAGTTCACTGCAACCTCTGCCTCTCGGGTGCAAGTGATTCTCCTGCCTCAGCCTCCCAAGTAGCTGGGATTACAGGCATGTGCCACCATGCCCTGCTAATTTTGTATTTTTTAGTAGAGACCAGGTTTCTCCATGTTGGTCAGGCTGGTCTCAAACTCCTGACCTCAAATGATCTGCCTGACTTGGCCTCCCAAAGTGTTGGGATTACAGGCGTGAGCCACCACACCCAGTCAAAATATAGTCTTTTTTATCAGTTGATATCTAAGTCTGAGACTGAACTATGGTGATATTTAAATAAAAGAGGAAACAAAATGAATAAATAAGAGTTCCTGTCATCTAATTACTAATAGTCTGATGGGAGGATATTAGTCTTCTTCGTTCAACACAAATTGCCTTTCATTCCAAAGTTCATATTCTTTTGGGAAAAAGCAGAGTATTGTTCAGAATATGCTTGTCACATAATATGCCAGTAATCTTTATTATTTGGGGAAGGAAATAAATATGAATGTTACATCAGATTTAGTCACTTAACAAATAAAGGAACCATTATGTTCCATGGAATATCATGCTGTCATGGTGCTTATAGTATGCTGGGAAAGACTATATATCTAATATATATACATATGTGTGTAGAGATATATGCCCTATTAGTGGAGTCAGAGAAGGCCTCACTGAGAAGGCTGACATTTAGATTAGAATGCAAAAGAAAGCAAGGGCTAACCAACATAGGGATACAGAGAGAACATCACAATAAAAAAAAAAAAGGAAGACTAGAAGGAATTTAGATATTCTGGAGAGTAGAGAGAAGATCAGTGTGGCTGGAAGTCACTTAGTAAAGACAGGAATGACTTTTTAAAATGAAGCCAGAAAAGCCAGGCAGGGGCTGGGTCATGCCAAATCTTTTAGTCCATACTGAGGATTTTAAACTTTATTATTAAAGCAATGAAAAGTCACTGCAAAGATTTCAGTACCAGAATGACAGAATTTTACTTCATTTTTACAAGGTCACTCTGATTGCTCTGACTGCTCTGTGGAGAACTTGGATGAGTGGGTATGAAAAAGACAAGAGACATATTTGTAAGAGTCCAGTGAACAAAGATGATATCCCAGGTGATGGTGTTGATGCAAATAGAAATGGAATAATTTGTCATACTAACTTGGAGAGAAAACACACCAAACTTGATGATGGACTAGACAGAGTGGTGAGAGAGATGAAGATGTCAAAGATACTTCTGAGTATCATCTTCAGAAGCCTAAAGATCTTCCTTTTTAGGCTTTAGAAATTAAACCCTTCGTTTTCCCCTCAAAAGCGGCAAAACATATGAAAATCATTATGATAGTACAGTATGGAAGATGCATCCCGGATCTTGAAAGAATCTACGATGTATGGGTTTCTTAAGAAACTTAGGTCATAGCAGTTCTTTGAGAAACATTCCATTGTCAACAGTGGAAAAGTGAAAAAGTTTTGAGATTTGCCAGCGTACCTACAACATGAATATGGCATTCAAGATAGACTTCTTAGTTTAAAAAAATTAGATAGATTCATGGCAGGGCTACCAAACCATATAGACCGGAGACTAATATAAAAAAAAATTATTTTGGCCAGGCACAGTGGCTCATGCCTGTAATCCTAGCACTTTGGGAGGCTGATGTGGGTGGATCATCTGAGGTCAAGACCAGCCTGGCCATCATGGTGAAACCCCATCTAAAAAAAAAGAAAAAAAAATTAATTAAAAAAAGTTATTTTAGGCCATGCACAGTGGCTCATGCTTGTAATCTCAGAACTTTGGGAGGCTGAGGCAGGAGGATCACCTGAGGTCAGGAGTTCAAGACCAGTCTGGCCAATATAGTGAAACACTGTCTGTACTAAAAGTACAAAAATTAGCCAGGTGTGATGGCACACACCTGTGATTCCAGCTACTTGGGAGGCTGAGACATGAGAATCACTTGAACCTGGGAGATAGAGGTTGCAGTGAGCCCAGATCATGCCACTGCACTCAAGCCTGGGCAATAGAGTGAGACTCTGTCTCAAAAAAAAAAAAAAAAAGAAAGAAAAAAATGTTTTAATATGTCTCTCTATATCTTTTATCTCATTGTCTTCTAAGAATTTATTGCCCATTTCACAGATGAAGAAATTGAGTCTTGGAGAAATTAGGTATTGTGTTAGTATAAAGAACACATTATGCATTGTATAAATGAAGAATCTTAGTAAGATCAGGGAGGTTTAAAGGGTCTTCCCACTATGGCACACATAGTAAGTAGCAATTGCTATGTTAAAATTCCATGAAAGAGAAGACAGAACAAGAAAAGAAAGCGTATAGGAGAAAGAAAATTAAGAAACTTTGATATGTAAAGGATAAATGAGTCCCCAAAGGGATTGAAAAGGAATGGATAGAGAGAAAAAAATGCGAAAGAGTGTGTTTTTATAAGAGTCAGAAGAGAGTGTTTCAAGGAGGAGGGAATATTAGACTATGTCTAATATTATTGAAAGTTCAAATGAGAGAAGAATGAAAATTATCTGCTGAATTTGGCATTATGGAAGTGAATTAATGAACATTTTTAGTGTTGAATTGTAAAAGTTTGAGGAGAGACTGAGGAATTGAGGAAGTATTGTCAGTATGTGTATAAAATCTTTTAAAGAAGCTTGAATATTTGAGAAATTCATAGAAATGGGATGGTAGCTGAAAGGAAATGTGGGTTCCTGGTAAGATTTTTTTTTTTTTTTTTTTTTTTTTTGAGACAGAGTCTCATTCTGCCGCCTAGGCTGAGTGCAGTGGTATGATCTCAGCTCACTGTAACCTCTGCCTTCTGGGTTCAAGCAATTCTCATGCCTCAGCCTCCTGAGTGGAATTACAGGCACGTGCCACCATGCCCAGCTGATGTTTTGTATTTTTAGTAGAGACAGGATTTCACCATGTTGCCTAGGCTGGTCGTAGACTCTTGAGCTCAGGCAGTTCACCCACTTTGGCCTCCCAAAGTGCTAGGATTACAGGTGTGAGCCACTGTACACAGCCTGTGGCAGAATTTTTAAGTTGGATGATAAAATCAAATAATTCATTGAAAAGAAAGAGGTTGAATATGAAGGAATAAAAATAATTCCTATTCAACAAGGGTGAAACTGTAGGTTAAATTCTCATAACTTGTGATGAGCTTAAAGATTATAGATTAAGAATTTCCTGCATGTTCCATTGAGTTAAGGGAGAAAGATAATAGAATGTAGTGTAGGAGTCATTTAGGCTTATATTTGTTTGTAGGAGCAAATAAGACAGTGCAGAGAAGTTCTTGCTTTCATAGTATTACACTAATAATAGTTAACATTTATGAAGTACCATAATGTTCCAGGCTCTGAGCTGAGCATTTCATAAGCACTGTTTCATTTAATTGTCACAACTTTATGAAGGAGCTAACACTATTATATCCATATTCTTTTTCATATGAGAAAACAGAATTTGGAGAGATTAAATAGTTTTTCTAATTTAATGTATGTGAAGAAGCAGAGCCAGGACTTGAATATGAATCTTAACATCATAAAGTCTTAATCATCACTTTAAAAATTTCCTTAAGATATTGCTAACTCAAGCTGCAGGATTTTCCTATGAACTGAGGATATGAGCCAAGTTCAAATAGAAAAAAGGGGCTTATCCCTAGTTTTTAGTTGTCATCCCTTGACACTTTATACAAGGCTCTGTAATGTTGACTGACTGACTGAAAGACTGCCAACTCCCCCTCCCCATGGGTCATGATGTTCATTCACATCATTTGAGAAAAATCTTATTTCCTGCAATGTTGGAAATAATACTTCATCTGCAGTAGAAAGTCATTTCAATGGGTTTGTGTTTAAGTTGTTACCATAAAATTAAACCTAGCTCAAACCTCATCCCCTCTGAGACTCTTTCCTGATACCTCACTTCTGTTCTTACTTAAATATCCCTTTTGAGTACCTCATAATGCCTATGCAAATTACCCTGAGTTACCTTTTTAGATTCCAACCTCCTGCTGTGTAGGCACTAGGCTTTACTCAACTTTATATCCTCAATGTTTTTTACAGTGCTAATCTGTGCGTAAAAAATAACTGTGAAGAATTAATTCAATGAATTCATGGCCAAATGACTGTCTTGATTAAAATGGAAGAAATCCAATTCGGTTCCTTTCAAAGGAAATTTCACAGCTGACATTATGATAATAAACAATTGCCCATTGTTTTTGTTCACATTAAGTAAACTAAAAATTGGAGAAGTAATTAAATCTCTCAAGAGGTGAGAATTCTGCCACTAGATGTGGATGAGAACAGATTTTGACAGTTTCCGCGGGAAAGCGCTGTACACCCCAGGTTTTCAGTTCGGACGCCTGGTGGCGCCGCAGGCTAAAAAGTAGGAGGAGGAGGAGCACTGCATTTGCCTGCAGACTCCATCTTAGAAAAGACAAAATCTGGAAGGTGCTGGGAGTAGATGCCAGTTGCGGGCTTATATTTTAGAGTTTTCTTCAGAATGGGACAACATAAACGTTTGGAAGTCTTACAGGACTTCTGAAGACTTCATTTACAGAAGGCAACGCACTCAGAGGATATACAGGAAATTGTGCGAGAAAAAATCTGGCAGAAAACTCAGGTCGGGGGTTTTCATTTTCTTCCTGGGCGTAGCTTAGGCGGCCCAGGAAAAGGAAAACTGCTTTTTATGGCCAGGGTTTCTGGAGATGGGCGCTGGGGACGGAAAGGGGAGCGGCAGGAGGACAGACTGGAGCAGGATCGTTTCCAAAGAGATCAAATAGCATTTTAGATCGACCCGCAGAAGAGCCCTTGCTCCCAAAAAGAAAATCGGACCTATAGGAGCCCTGCATTTCCAAGTATTACCTGAAAAAAAACAATTGCCTTTTGAGAAAAATCTGTGTCTGAGGTGTAACCGTTCCCTCCTTTGAAAAATTCTAAACGTTCCAGAATGTGTACCAGGGACATGCATGAGGTTTGGGTGACTTTTCTATCATTGGAAACTACATGCTTAGTTTCAATTTCTATTTTCACAATAATGTGCTATGCAATATTGGGGTAAGTAATTTGGCCATACGTGTGAAAAAATCGCTGGATGAACGACAACTCAAGGTAAGTTTAACTCTCCCAGAGAAGAATGGTAGATATCTGAGACCTCCTGGGTCCAAATCATGACAATCAATGACAATCTTTGAGATGCACGTCTCACAGCAACCTGGTTGTCATAGTCTTGGCTGAAGATTTAGTCTAAGTAAATACTTATGAATTGGCTCTCTGAATTCTCCAGTCTCACTGAATTCTGCAACCTCCGGAGAGCATTTTAAATGCTAACAGAACATTTTAAATACCGCTGGTACCCCTGCATCACAAGCATCCACTGCAAGAGAATTACGAGGCAATTTCAGTGCCACGTGGTAAATACTTAGGCAGTTAACAGCAGAAATAGTTTCAGAAATTGTTTCTTCATGTAAAGGACGGTGGAAGACAATGCAGTTGGATAACAATTACGTAGAATTAGTCCTGTGGACACTTACCTGCCCCATCCTAGAGCACTTCTGGAAATACTTCATATGTTTAAGAAGGATAATCTCAGCATCCTGAGATAAAAAAAAAAAAAAAAAAAAAAGCCTTGATTCTTCCTACGAGAATTTTCTTTCCATTGGATACTTAAAATATTCCTTAGTCTGACAATCCAATAAGGCAGGCCAGAAAAGAGAACGGCACACAACAGCACTTTGTTTCCAATGAAACTAGGTTCCAGGAAGCTCAAAACAAGACAGTAAATAGAGACAGCTGTCATCCTTGGCATTCTTCCTTTTGGATTCTGGATAAAAGGTAGAGAAAAACAGCACCTTTCTGAATGTTTTTGTTATTTTATGGCTCTAATTTCCATCGTGTTTTTTTCTTGAAACATGGCTAATTGTTCATTAACGGTTAACAGGTATTGATGGCTTAGCTATTTTTATCTTTTTATCTGTTTCACAAAGGTCTATTTAGAAGCTAGTAGTGTATTTTCTCTTTATTGTTAAGCACAGAAAAGGAATGCATTTTTTTCTGTTCATGCCTAATTTTCTTTGATCTTTCTCAAAGGTAAATTATCCCTAAAACTTTGAGTAGACTGTCCTAGCAGATATTCTACGGCTTGACAAGGAAACTCATCCCACTTCTATCCATAAAATGATAATCTTCATAACTTCTCAAAAAAGATCAAGCTATTTATTTTAAAGTCATCTTTTGCTTTTCTTGATATTTCGTAAATGATGGTTGACAAGTTGTGATAGTCTACTTTTCAGCAAGACTGGTCTCCATCTACTTAAGTAACTATTTACTTGATCACTATTTTTAATAGATGGTTTTTACTTTTTATTTGAAATAGGCATTTGATGATTTTGGTGATATTGATGACCACAAAATCAAATGCAGATGTAAAACTACAAGAAAAAAAAAATTGTAGAAATAAATGTCTTTTTCATTATTTAAGACATAAATCAACTGAGTTGCTGTGTAGCTTATTTATGTCAATGTTAGATTTGTGTTTGTTAATTTTTACAAAGTTTTCTTATTAAACATCAAAAATGATTAATTCTTTGGCAGTTAATATCGCAGCATCTCCCATATGTTAAATGCCATGTAAAATGGACTGACAATATAATCTTACCTTTTTTTCTTCATGTCAATGTTTAATACTCTCCAGTGTGGTTTGGAAAAATTAAAGAAGATGCAACAGAATATGCCTCAAATAAGACCTATTTGTTGATGTTTAATATATTTATGATAGTTGCTGAGAAAGTGAAAACACGTTATTCAATACACTGGATAATAAATTACGTAAATATGAAAAGTTTGGTATTTCCATTTGCCTTTATCAAATACTTTTTTTCTTTCTGGAGAGTTTAATACACTAAGGGAGGTCCTATAATGGCACCACAGGCACAAGCTCAAATGGTGGTTAAAGCAGATTGCAAATACAGTGCTGTATGTTTCATATTATATTGCCCTATGAAAGTTGTATTGGATGCCTAAGATTCTGGTGGCATAAGTAATAGAAACATTAGAGTGATCAGAGTTTGTGCAGGACCGTATTTGCTGGAAGGTGTTAGAAGAAGGAATAATGTAATACTTAAAGCCCAGTCTAAAGCAAAGGGTGATTCTGTTTTACTAAGCATGTACCATTCAGGATACTGACCTGCAGAATTCTGTTCTAAAGGCTCTGGATAGTTCTTCCTTCATTGCTAATTTTTCAGAGATTTTGGGCCTTAGAATGGGGAACTTGAGAGGTAGGGGAGTGAGAGGGTAATTAATGTTTCTATAGATTAAAAAAAAAATCCCAGCATTTTCAAATCAAAAGACTCGGGAGTTGGTACTAAATAGAAATTGGATCCATCTGTGAGTCTCAAGGCACCTTGGAAAAATGTAACTCATTTAAATTATTCATTTGCCTTGAGAAATGAGTTATATTTTCCCAAGGTGTTTTGGACTCACAGATGTAAATAGCCGTTCACTAGTTGTGTACTACTGGATCTAGGAATGCTGCAAAAAATCAAGGAGAGCATCTTGTAGAGACCATATAGATGGCAGAACATGTAGACAGAGCAGTATTCATAAGCATATTTTGGATCCCAATTCCCACGTCTTCTCTTCTGTTTGCTAGGAAAATGGTGGCAGGAAATATCCTGAGAGGATGGGAAATTTTGTCAATGGAAAGAAATAGGTTGAGGTTAATTTAACCATCATGATATTGGAAGATGGGTCACCATGCAGATCCAAATCTGCATTGGTCTTCACCAGAGTTGTTGGTTGTCAGTGACTTTACTCAGCTGTAATATACAGTTTAGTTCAGTACAGTAATCCCAGAAAAAAAGTTTTTCCTCCCTGGCTATCACTTTTCTACAAGGAATTTGGGTATAAGATATAATAGAAAACTATCTTTAAGGTTTTGCCAGACTACTGAAGACTTAATGAAAACTTTAATAAAACATATACATTGCTATAAAAGTACCAAAAGCAAACCCAGCACTCAAACCCATAAATTCCAAGGCTATACTAATCTACAGTGTGGATTCTGAGATCGCCAATCCCATTGTTGATGTAAAAGACAGTACACTCCTAATTATCACGTCATCATTTATAAACTGCATCCCAAGGAGCCATATCTGCTTTTAGACCATATCTGCTGTTTCCTGTGTTTCAGATCCAGACAACAGAAAAAAAAAATAGATACTTTGGCTTCATAGTACCACCCTCCCTTCACCCTAAAACCTTCAATAGAGGTAGATAAAGACAAGTACAATTCTGTGATCACTGCCAGAGATCTGGAGACCCTAAGCTGAAAAGGAAACATAACATAACCAGGTCTTCATTTTCACCAAACTGCCTCTACACTTATCAAGCATGAAAACACATCCCTAGAGAGTGCATTTTAGCAACACAATGCCATAGGCAGAGACTTAGAAAAACACCCAAATAACCTATTTGCTTCTGGTGTCTCAGTATATGCAGTACTCCATGAAAATGGACACAAAGTATCTGTTTGCTTTGAACTGTAAAGCCTTTAAAAGTCAAGTTCTATATGAGGGAAACAGATACTACTACACTGAGCCAGGCAGCATGGTGTTGGTGTTGGTGGCAATATTTGATGGCAATGGCAATTCTCCTTTGTGTTGTATTTAACGCAGAATGGATTATGTGATGTTCAAGGTGGTGGCAGTAGAAGGAGACTAGGTCTGGAAGGTCTTAATGTCCTATCAGTTACTCAAAGACTTGAGTCTCCATCTATATAGCATGTTAGTCCAAGACTGGGAAGTGTGCATCACCAGGTTTGTGAGTGATACTAATCTAGCCAATCATAAACTTCAGGTTATGGTCAAGGACACTGAGAGGCCACCTATGTACTCCAGATTCAGACAACAACTGCTGCTGGTCAGCTGTTTCTACTGGCTACATCTTGACAGACCCCAAGAATATTGGGAATATGAAAATATATATTAATTATAATTTCCAAGCATTATTTCTTTATATTTCTTTAGCATATCTAAATTGATTATTTATGCTTTGTATTTCGTAGTCAGAGTTTCAGGTTTCTTCCCCTCACCTCGTATTCTATGCTGCCCTACATCTTTTGATTTCTTCATTAGTTGCTAATTTTTGATATTGCATTTAGCTATATTTTCTTTTAAAGTAAAATTTCAATAGTGATCTTGGTGAAAATTCAATCATCTACCAGATTACCTAAACCTGATTTAAGTTTTAGCCTATTTTAATCATAAAAAGATGTCTGAGATTTTTGGAAGACGTTATACCTCTGTCTCATCTCTATTTCTGTTTATATCTGTTTATCTAGCTCTATCTGCAGTCCTGGTCATTATTTTTATTTTCAAGGGGACAGAATTGTCCTAACAGACTATGATGGTTCTCCTTAAACAAAAATGGGCAAGATTCTTGTGCAGGTATCACTTTAAAAATCTTTACTTGATTATTTGTACTGTGGGAAGAGAATAAACAATACCATTTCTCCTTTTTTAATGACATTTATTTCATGTTTAGTTTTCTTGTTTGTTTGTTGTTTTGTTTGAGACAGGGCGTCACTCTGTCACCTAGGAGTGCAGCGGAATGATCTTGGATCTTGGCTTACTTCAACCTGTACCTCCAGGGCTCAAGTGATGCTCCTACCTCTGTCTCCTGAGTAGCTGGGATTGTGGGTGTGAGCCACCACACCTGGCTGATTTTTTTTTTGGTGTGTGGTAGACACGGAGTTTTGCCACATTGCCCAGGCTGGTCTCCAACTCCTGGCTCAAGCTATCCACGCATCTCAGACTCCCAAAGTGCTGGGATTACAGGTGTGAGCCACCACGTCTAGCCAACCTTTATTTTGAAATCCTGTTTGCTTGAGCTTTATGAAATGTATGTCTTGATAGATGATGGGAAAACTTATTTGTATCCTCAATAAGGC
The DNA here is from genome assembly GCF_001604975.1 of Cebus imitator. Lineage (NCBI taxonomy): Eukaryota > Metazoa > Chordata > Mammalia > Primates > Cebidae > Cebus > Cebus imitator. The sequence goes on from NW_016107391.1 coordinate 969,161, forward strand.
AAAAGTGAATTAGTTGAGCATGCCCCCAATTTTCACCCGAGATTAGAGTAATAAACTATGACAGAACACTCCCTTCTCATCCTAGAGTATTTCTCTCAGATTTTCTTCAGGGTACTAGTAGTACATCACTGAAAACCCTTCTTTCTTCTGCCATCTTATAGCTAAGTAAAGCCAGCTTGTGGGCAGAAGGTCATTGAAGGGCTGAAGATCCCTCTCTTCTGAATTGTGAGGGGTAAAACCTTCTGAATTGTAAGGACACATATGACAACATGGGAGGTTTTAATTTTTTTTACACAATAAAACCTAATGTGTTTTGATTATTGTATCCTCTGAAATATCTTAGATATTAAGTTTTCTATTCTCCAGCATGTGAGGGGAGCAAGATTATGTTATTTTCTTCATAATACCTATTTTCCTCTCCTTTATGTTATCCCAAATTAACTATAACTGCTTTAGTTCAGAAAACCTGTCCGAAGGAAATAACCATATATCTAGTTAAATGTAAAATTTCAAGTAATCTACCAGTTATAATCTGCATGTATCATAAAACTGATTTTCACTACATCTATTTCTGACCCTAATTAGGTTTTGCAGCTTATATAAAAAGCTGTTTTTAAAGACTTGGGCCTTGGGAATTATTCACCTTGATGAATAATGCTCAATGTCAATGAATTAAAATATTTTGAGTTATTATAACATTCATATAAAAGTAATAATCATGAAAAGCAAAAAATAATATCAACAGGTAGAGATAGGCATTTATTTTCTAAATGTTAAGAAAGATAACCTGTGATTATCCTTTTTTTTAGCCAGTTACAGAGGATAAATGATAGCTTTTTAAAATATTATACTATTGTTACATTTAATAAGTCATCCAGTACAGTTTTCTGAAAACACAGGGGATAGAAGAACAGGTTAAATGATACCATGAGGAAACAATCAATCAAATTCAGAATGTAGGACATCCTACAAAACAACTAGTCTGGACACTTCAGAAATTCAGTGTCATTAAAGATGGGGGACTATTCTAGAGTGAATAGATCTAACACCCAAATGCAATGATCAAAGTTGGTTGAAAAACAAAGTTTCTAAGACATTCCTTATAACAAATGGTTAAAGTAAAGGTATTTTTCAAAGGAACTGGAGTGAATGAGAATTCTTATCAAAATTGAGGAAAAGATAATAGACAATTAGTGAAATTTGATAGGGACTGGATTTTAGATAACATTGTATAATTATTGTTAATTTTCTTAGGTATGATAGTAGCATTATGATTGTATGAGATAATAATTATGTGATACCTGCTGAAATATTTAGAGGTGAAATATATCTACAAGTTACTTTCATATGAGTTAGTAGAAAAGGGGATGTGTGTGTATAAAATAAGAAAGAAAAAATATGGTAAAATATAAACAGTTGTTAAGTTTGGATGGAGGTTAGAGTTGTAGTTTATGTATAGTTCTTTTAACTTTTCTATATATTTAAATTTTTTCATTATCCCAATATTTTTTAACCCAATGGTTCTTTTAGAGACACATCCAAATATTTAAAATTATTTTTTAAGGCAGCCTTAGGTTTTGTAGAAAATTGAGCAAATAGTACAGACATTCCCCTCACATAGCCATTTTCTCCTACTCAAAGTTTCCTTGTTATCAAAATCTTTCATTACTGTGGTACATTTTTTATAATTGATGAACCATTACTGGTGAATTATTAACTAAATTTCATAGTTTAGTGTTCACTCTTTGTGTTGTATAGTTCTGTGGATTTTGACAACTGCATAATATCCTGTATTTACCATTGTAGTATAGTAAAGTCCCCTGTGTTTAACCTCTTTATTCCCCTTCCTCTTCTTCATAGCCACCACTGATCTTTTAAATGTCTCCATAATTTGGCCTTTTTCAGAGTACCATGTAATTGGAATTATACAACATCGTTGCCTTTTTAGACTAGATTCTTTCACTGAGAAATATGCATTTAAGTTTCCTTCATGTCATTCTGTGGCTTGATAACTTATTTCTTTATGTTAACATTTTTAAAAAACCCAAAAAGAAAATTTAAAAGGCCAACAACAAACTACAACATGCATACCTTGTTTAGAATCAGATTGAAAAACCCATCACTAAAAATACATTTTTAAAGATAATTTGGGAAACTAGAATATTTGCTGGCTATTTAATATTATGAAATTGCTCTTAATTTTGCTAGATGTGGCAATTGAATTGAGGTTACGTTGAAAATTCTCCTAGGCATTAGAAAGGAAAATAATATTGATATATTTACAAGAAGAAAATATCTGGCTGCTCTTGGAGAGTTTCATGAGGTTCAGACACATCAAATTTCAGGGAAATGTGAAGTGGAAGCAGTGCAAAGAAAGAAATATGAGTAAGGAAACTATTTCAGTGTCCATTAGAACACTTATTCGGATTCTGTGCTTTTCCTGGGTCTTTGTGTTTTTCAGCTGGGTTTGAGTGAGTGTGACGATGGTAACCTAACCACCACTGAGTTGCACACATGCCCAAACACTGAACAAAAACAGAACTTTCTTAGTCAAAGCCTTCTTTCTGAAGCATCTTAGGACTAAGATCACTCCCTTCCAGGTTCTGAAATTTATTTTCTCCAGTTTGAAAAAAAATGGCTTGGATATGTGTAAAGATTTATTTATTCTTGCCCTGTCTATGGGTGGAGTGAAGAGCCTTTCGAAACGCCAATAAGACTTCGGTACATTGAGAGACGCTACTTGAAAATACTCAATTTCGATTGCCGTCAGCCTGCAAGAAAGCATTGGGATTTTCTTAGTTTATGAGAAAATAAATACTCAGAAGAGACGCAGGGTGGCGCTGCAGCCTTAGAAGTAGAAGCAGCAAAGCGCCCAGCTGACGCTCGTTTACCCAGATACTCAGATAAAGAAGCAGCGAGCAGGAAGAGGAGGCTTTCTAAGGCGGTCGCTCCGGGAAATTTGGGCCCTAGGATTGTCCATTCAGCCCAGTATCAGCGAGATACGGGGAGATAGAGTCAGCGACAACGTGAGCCCGAGCTGGAGCAGGTTTGGTGCGAGACCAGAAGGCAATGGAGGCCGGAGAGGGGAAGGAGCGCGTTCCGAAACAAAGGCAAGTCCTCATATTCTTTGTTTTGCTGGGCATAGCTCAGGCTAGTTCCCAGCCTAGGTACTATTCAGTGGCTGAGGAAACGGAGAGTGGCTCGTTTGTGACCAATTTGTTAAAAGACCTGGGGCTGGAGGTAAGAGAACTTGCTGTGAGGGGGGCCAGGGTCGTTTCCAAAGGAAAAAAAATGCATTTGCAGTTAGATAGGCAGACCGGGGATTTATTGTTAAATGAGAAATTGGACCGGGAGGAGCTGTGCGGCCCCACAGAGCCTTGTGTCCTACCTTTCCAGGTGTTACTAGAAAATCCCTTGCAGTTTTTTCAGGCGGAGCTACGAATTAGGGACATAAATGATCATCCCCCAGTTTTCCTAGACAAAGAAATACTTCTGAAAATTTCGGAGAGTATCACCCCTGGAACTACTTTTCTATTAGAACGTGCCCAGGACTTGGATGTAGGAACCAACAGTCTCCAAAATTACACAATCAGTCCCAATTTCCACTTCCACCTTAATTTACAAGACAATCCCGATGGCATAATATTACCACAGCTGGTGCTGGACAGAGCCCTGGATCGCGAGGAGCAGCCTGAGATCAGGTTAACCCTCACAGCGCTGGATGGCGGGACTCCACCCAAGTCCGGCACGGCCCTGGTACGCATTGAAGTTGTGGACATCAATGACAACGTCCCAGAGTTTGCAAAGCTGCTCTATGAGGCACAGGTCCCGGAGGACAGCCCCGTTGGATCCCTGGTTGCCATCGTCTCTGCCAGGGATTTAGACATTGGAACTAACGGAGAAATATCTTATGCATTTTCCCAAGCCTCTGAAGACATTCGCAAAACGTTTCGATTAAGTGCAAAATCGGGAGAACTCCTTTTAAGACAGAAACTGGATTTCGAATCCATCCAGACGTACACAGTAAATATTCAGGCGACAGATGGTGGGGGCCTATCTGGAACTTGTGTGGTATTTGTCCAAGTGATGGATTTGAATGACAATCCTCCGGAACTGACCATGTCCACACTTACCAATCAGATCCCAGAAAACTTGCAGGACACCATCATTGCTGTATTCAGCGTTTCAGATCCTGATTCCGGAGATAACGGAAGAATGGTGTGCTCCATCCAGGATGACCTTCCTTTCTTCTTGAAACCTTCTGTGGAGAACTTTTACAGTCTGGTGTTAAGCACAGCCCTGGACCGGGAGACCAGATCCGAATATAACGTCACCATCACTGTCACAGACTTGGGGACACCCAGGCTGAAAACCGAGTACAACATAACCATTCTGGTCTCCGACATCAATGACAACGCCCCTGCCTTCACTCAAACCTCCTACACCCTGTTCGTCCGCGAGAACAACAGCCCCGCACTGCACATCGGCAGCGTCAGCGCCACAGACAGAGACTCAGGCACCAACGCCCAGGTCACCTACTCGCTGCTGCCGCCC
>NW_016107391.1:974484-995156 GCF_001604975.1 Cebus imitator
GGACCCTGTCCCAGAGCTACCAGTACGAGGTGTGTCTGGCGGGAGGTTCCGGGACAAATGAGTTCAAGTTCCTGAAGCCGATTATCCCTAACTTCCTTGCTCAGGGTGCAGAGAGGGTTAGCGAGGCAAACCCCAGTTTCAGGAACAGCTTTGAATTTAGTTAAGTGTTAATAAGGATCTGCTGAGGCTGGTCTCATTTAATTTGTGAAATGCCCTTTTTTACTGCTTTGCCCATTGGAAATGTGTCCTTTTATTAGAAAGTAACTATCCTATTCCAATTCTATGCATGTTACTGGTATTTATAAACATATGAGTTTTTTGCGGTATAATGAATGTAAATTTTCTTTGTATTCTAATTTTTGATTCGTTTCATTGCAATTTAATTCCATTTAAGGTGTAAAAGTAAATTTTATATTTTCAGAAATCTTTGATTTTTAAGTTAGAGCCTCTTTTCCAGACCTTATAGTCCATGGTTCTAGATAATTTTGAAGTCCTACATTTAAAAATATTTGTTATCATTACATGAGTTATATTTTCCAGCCCAGTATATTTGTGTTTTTTATATCCTCTTAGGCAAGTGTAAATTCTACCCTGTGAATTCGCATTGGTTAAACCTCTAAATAGGTATATTTATGAATAATATAGCAAGCACCATCCTTATGTTTTTCAATATATGTACTTCTTTAAAGTGTTGACATATGAAAATTATTAGTCTTTAGAGGTTTTAGGAATGTTAGCTGTTGGATTCTACAAGGCATTTACATTATAAGTGCTCTAATAAATTTTTGTCAAAAATCACTCAGTATTCTAAAATGTAGATAAATGATACATGTCTAGCAGTTTTCAAAGGCATGCTAATTTATCATGCTTTCTCTTTCAAATAGTTTTTAAAGAGTTCTCTGCTTATTCCAGTCCCCCCTTTAAAATCTTTTAAAATTATGAATAACCTATTAACTCTGAGCATTTCATTAAAATCCAAAAAATGTAAAGGAATCTATGTCTTTGTCATTGATCAACTTTTAGAAACTTCAAATATAGCTTGGTATGGCTGTTTTTTAAAACATTTTCTGGAGCATTTAGGATTCACTTAGAAAAAAGTGTTTAGGGAGAAAAATGTATCCAGCACCACTCAGCATATTTTTTGCACTGACTACTTCTGTTTTCCCCCCTTTCATTTCCCTAGACTTTCCAATGCTTTTTAATAAAGGTGCTTGAGTTATGTTTCCCAACAGCTCCTCCTTTACTGTGTGATTCACACAATCACCAGAACATTATAGATTCTTAAGAAAATGTTTGAATGATTGAAAGAAAGAAAAGTATTTTACCTGTGATATATTGATATTTAAAGAAACTAAAATACTTAAAACATTTTGCTGGAATCAAATACTTCTTGGTGTACAATGAGTTATAGTTTTATTATTAATTGAATTTGTCACCATTATTCAAACATGCAGTTATCATTCTAGTGTCACTTTCCTTCAACATGTTTTTCCTTTTTCTCTTACTGCTTAAATTGAGACTCCTCTCCTGTCCACTGGCTTAAGGAATACAGATGGAGAAATTGTAGTTTTTGATTTTATTACTTTAATTTCCTTCCATAGTTCCCTAAATGACTCACCCAACTGTTTTCATTTCTTGCAGTTTACTTTCTGATCCACATATCAAAACAAATTTTAATTCTTAATGTTACTCTATCTTACATTTTTCTATTATTTTTATATACATTTTAATGAATTATCCTATTAAAATTATAATATTAATTTTGAAGTTCTCATTTTGAGATTAGCAGTTGTGTAGAGCATATGTTGGTATCAAAAGTCTCTGATCAACGAACTCATTACCTTTAGGATTTTGGATAAGTCACAAAATTTCTCTTCTTCTACGCCAAATGATAGCGGGTATTTGAATAACTTGCAGTTATACTCAATATAAAGACATAAAAGTGAAATTGCTGTTATTTTTAGTATCACTAGTGTTAAGAGCAAGCATTCAACATTCTTGATAAATGTGTAGAAGTACAAAAGAGGCTACATTAAACACATATTTGCACTGTTTTATTTCTCTACCTACAACCTTGCAATGGCTTCCTTTTGTTCTTAGAATAAAATCCAAGCACCCATTATTTGACCCTGGCTTACTTTTCAGCCTTCCCTTTCCACTTAATCTTGGGACATTAAGTTTTGTATTTACTGTCCTTCCTTCATTATCTCTAATAACTATACTTTACTCTTTCAGGGCCTTCACACATTCTACAGTCTTAGCCTGGCACACTTTTCCTATATCATGTTTCAGATTAAATGGTACACGTTGGGGGAAGCTATCTTAATCCCTCTCCATGAAGTTAGGTCCCTGTATTGCATACGTTCCGTGAAATCAGTACCTTTTCTATGTAGCACTTTTCGCAATGTTTAAACATGTTTAAAGACTGTACACCCACTAGATGGAGAACTGTTGTAAGATATACAGACATTGTCTGTCTTGTTACCACTACTTGCCTAACTTCTACAAACTCAACAATTATCTGTGGAAATAATACAGATGAAACGAATAATTGTAAATTTGCTCTGAAATAAGAAGAGAAAGCACTCTAAGTGTTCCCTGAGTGTAATGACGTGGAAGAAATTAGGCATTTGTAGCCCTCTGGATCTACCCCTGACATGATATATTTTCTTTTTTACTACCTTGCAGGAGGTGTCTTTTCCTTGTATTTTTCTGGTGTATGCAATTCGTGCTCATTTCACAAAGTTTAGGGAAAAAAAGACAAACATAAATAGGATAGTGAAGCATGCTATCATTTAGAGCAAAATCTTTTTAAGTTTGTGTGTAATTATTACAGAAGAGGAGGGGTAGTCTACTATGTGTACACTTCTGGAAAATCATGTAAATGAGGACTCTACTAAGAACAATCACTGCTTTTAGATAAGAGCGCATTTTATTTCCCTAGATAGCATTTATTTAATTCATATAACATGAGATACTCCTCCAGTAGCGTCAACTAGGATTGATAAGAATAAACAGTAAAACAAAACAGAAACACCTTCTCCAAGATTTTGAAACTGCAAGCGAACGCATGGTGGCGCTGTTGACTAAGAAGGCGAATTAAACCACAGGCATTGTGATTCTCGGTGACGCACGGATCCACTGTGGTAAACCAGGGGTTATGAGCCCAGGCAGATTTTTGAGCAAGCAAATGTGAGCCTCTGGAAAGTCTTATTCGCTAGGCCGCCTGCAAAGGTTGTGGGGCAAAATACTATTTCCCAGCCCTGTCTGAGGTTCAGCTTGGTGACATTCCCTGGAAGAACGTGACAGAAAGAAAGTGCAATGGAGGCTGGAGGAGAGCGATTTCTTAGACAAAGGCAAGTCCTGCTTCTCTTTGTTTTTCTGGGTGGGTCTCTGGCTGGGTCCGCGTCAAGACGCTATTCGGTGGCTGAGGAAAAAGAGAAGGGCTTTTTAATAGCCAACCTAGCAAAGGATCTGGGGCTAAGGGTAGAGGAACTGGCCGCGAGGGGGGCTCAAGTTGTATCCAAAGGCAACAAACAGCATTTTCAGCTCAGTCATCAGACAGGTGATTTGCTACTGAATGAGAAATTGGACAGGGAGGAGATATGCGGCCCCACAGAACCATGCATACTGCATTTTCAGATATTACTGCAAAACCCTTTGCAGTTTGTTACAAACGAGCTCCATATCATAGATGTAAATGATAATTCTCCGGTATTCTTTGAAAATGAAATGCATCTGAAAATCCTAGAAAGCACTCTACCAGGAACAGTAATTCCTTTGGGAAATGCCGAGGACTTGGATGTGGGAAGAAACAGCCTCCAAAACTACACTATCTTTCCGAATTCCCACTTCCACGTACTCACTCGCAGTCGTAGGGACGGAAGGAAGTACCCAGAACTAGTACTGGACAAAGCGCTGGATCGGGAGGAGCAGCCGGAACTCAGCTTAACGCTTACCGCGCTGGACGGCGGCGCTCCGCCTCGGTCTGGAACAGCCCAGATCAACATCCAGGTCTTAGACATAAACGACAATGCACCAGAATTTGCACTGCCTCTCTATGAGGTTACAGTTCTAGAGAATACCCCCGTTAACTCTGTCATTGTCACTGTTTCGGCTTCTGACTTAGATACGGGAAGTTTTGGGACAATATCATACGCATTTTTTCATGCTTCTGAAGAAATTCGCAAAACTTTTCACCTAAATCCAATAACTGGTGATATGCAACTAGTCAAATATTTGAATTTTGAAGCGATTAATAGTTATGAAGTCGACATTGAGGCCAAGGATGGCGGAGGCCTATCTGGAAAGTCTACAGTCGTAGTCCAGGTGGTTGATGTCAATGACAACCCACCAGAACTGACCTTGTCGTCAGTAAACAGCCCTGTCCCCGAGAATTCAGCAGAGACTGTACTGGCTGTTTTCAGTGTTTCTGACCTAGACTCTGGAGACAACGGAAGAGTGAGGTGTTCCATTGAGAACAATCTCCCTTTCGTCCTGAAACCATCTGTTGAGAACTTTTACACCCTAGTGTCAGAAGGAGCGTTGGACAGAGAGACCAGATCCGAGTACAACGTCACCATCACCGTCACAGACTTGGGGACACCCAGGCTGAAAACCGAGTACAACATAACCATTCTGGTCTCCGACATCAACGACAACGCCCCCGCCTTCACCCAGACCTCCTACACCCTGTTCGTCCGCGAGAACAACAGCCCCGCCCTGCACATCGGCAACGTCAGCGCCACAGACAGAGACTCAGGCACCAACGCCCAGGTCACCTACTCGCTGCTGCCGCCCAAGGACCCGCACCTGCCCCTGGCCTCCCTGGTCTCCATCAACGCGGACAACGGACACCTGTTCGCCCTCCGGTCGCTGGACTACGAGGCCCTGCAGGCATTCGAGTTCCGCGTGGGCGCCACAGACCGCGGCTCCCCGGCGCTGAGCAGCGAGGCGCTGGTGCGCGTGCTGGTGCTGGACGCCAACGACAACTCGCCCTTCGTGCTGTACCCGCTGCAGAACGGCTCCGCGCCCTGCACCGAGCTGGTGCCCCGGGCGGCCGAGCCGGGCTACCTGGTGACCAAGGTGGTGGCTGTGGACGGCGACTCGGGCCAGAACGCCTGGCTGTCGTTCCAGCTGCTCAAGGCCACGGAGCCCGGGCTGTTCGGCGTGTGGGCGCACAATGGCGAGGTGCGCACCGCCAGGCTGCTGAGCGAGCGCGATGCGGCCAAGCACAGGCTGGTGGTGCTGGTCAAGGACAATGGCGAGCCTCCGCGCTCGGCCACCGCCACGCTGCACGTGCTCCTGGTGGACGGCTTCTCCCAGCCCTACCTGCCGCTCCCGGAGGCGGCCCCGGCCCAGGCCCAGGCCGACTCGCTCACCGTCTACCTGGTGGTGGCGTTGGCCTCGGTGTCGTCGCTCTTCCTGTTCTCGATGGTCCTGTTCGTGGCGGTGCGGCTGTGCAGGAGGAGCCGGGCGGCCTCGGTGGGTGGCTGCTCGGTGCCCGAGGGTCCCTTTCCAGGGCATCTGGTGGACGTGAGCGGCACCGGGACCCTGTCCCAGAGCTACCAGTACGAGGTGTGTCTGGCGGGAGGTTCCGGGACAAATGAGTTCAAGTTCCTGAAGCCGATTATCCCTAACTTCGTTGCTCAGGGTGCAGAGAGGGTTAGCGAGGCAAACCCCAGTTTCAGGAACAGCTTTGAATTCAGTTAAGTGTTAATAAGATTCTATTGAGCCTCATCTCAATTTTTCTGTGGAAAGTCCTTTTTTACTGTTTTGCCCATTGTTGAGGTCTCTTTTGGTCTGGTTCAAGGCGAGTAGCAGGAGTAGAGCAAAATGCCAAATCCAGGAATGGCTTAGGTTTCATTAACAGAAGGACTGAAAAAGTAATTGTTTGGCTTTGAATGTTTTGTATTTCAATCAAGAATCCTTAGTCGATAGAACATTTTGTTTATATATTGATTCTGCTTTTTATGTAGTTAATCCATGCGTATTCTCTCCTTTAGTCCTAGCTTGCCAGTGCAGTCTTAACTCCTTCTTTTTCACTAATGGGGAGCAAAAAGAAATTCATTTTCTTTTAATGGTGATTTCAAATAGCTTTTTAAAGTAACTCATTTCAAATTTTATAAAATAATGTAGAGAGAGTTCCAAACCACCAATTTTATAATTTCACTTGTGAATATATTAGTATAATGTGTCGTATATAATATGTCTAAAGCAGTTTTGTCTATGGTTAACGAAGTTTTGAGGATAGACGAGAATGTTAAGATATAGTAATATATTATCTTTTTAGGAACATAGTACTCAAATGAAAGTAATTTAGTTCATTTTCTGTGTTGACATTTGCAATTAATATTTCAATATTTTATGTGCTTATATTGGCCAAAATATGGACACAAATATAGACCAGTATGGATAATTACTCTTTGGTTTATCTAAAGTGTGTTCATGATGACTGAGGAAAAAAATTAAACCTATGCCATTTTAAAAACTGACTGTTCTTTTGCATTCGGCACAAAAACATTGTTGATTAAGATGTCTGGTAGGATGTCAATTATTTGTTTCATAAATTCTGAGATGTGTTACCAATCTGAGGGCCTTTTTTTTTTTTTTTTTTTTTTTTTTTTTTTTTTTTTTTTTTTTTTTTTTTTTTTTTTTTTTTTTTTTTGAGATAGAGTTTCGCTCTGTCGCCAAGCTGGAGTGCAGTGGCACTATCTCAGCTCACTGCAATCTCTGTCTCCTGAATTCAACCAATTCACCTGCCTCAGCCTGCCTAGTAGCTGGGATTACAGGCATGCACCACCACACCCAGCTGATTTTTGTATTATTAGTAGAGACAGCGTTTCACCATGTTGGCCAGGATGGTCTGCATCTCTTGACCTCCTGATCTGCCCACCTCGGCCTCCCAAAGCGCTGGGGTTACAGGCGTGAGCCACAGCGCCTGGCCTCATTTTTATTTTCAAGAAAATACATGCTTATATGAGATCTAAATACTTCAAGGTAATAGGGTCCTATCCAATCCTTCTTTATTATTATTTACTTGCCATTTGTATGGTGATATAGGAGAAAGATACTTTCTTTTTTTCCTGACTTGGTTCCCTCCTTCAGAATTTAACCTAACATGATTTAGGATTATATATGATCTTTCTGGGATAGAAACTGTCCATCCATATCAGCATTCTATCTCCTACACGATGTAATTAAACGAAGTTATGTAAGAATAGAAGGTTCTAAAAAGGAGAGGGCAATATTGTTATGAAACTCTTAATTAGCTACATCTAAGAATAAAATCTGGAAGCAGCCAAAACATCAAATCCTGTGGTTATCTTGAGCGAAATAAAAAAAAGTATTTTAAGCAACAGAATATTTAGCTCCTAATTAGGAAAATGTATTAGGAAAAAATTAATTTTCTTCTTATAAGCATTTCCTCATCCATAGAACATCCATAGAACTTTCTAGGAATTAAACACTTGTGACTAGAGAAAAGATAATTTCTCAAAGATTTTTAAAATTCCCCCAAAAGCAAAAGAGTTTAAGATTGACATGCTTTCAAACATCTGTTAAAGTGTAGTTATTATCACATTTAAATAGTGTCACTTTATGTAACTGATCATCAAATGCATTAATCTTTTTTTTTTTTTTTTTTTTTTTTGAGATGGAGTCTTGCAGTGTTGCTTAGGCTGGAGTGCAATGGCAAGATCTTTGCTCACTGCAACATCTGGCTCCCAAGCCTTAATTTAAAAGCTTAGCTCAACTTTGCCACACCCAGGTAAAAGTTTTAGTGTTTGGCACAAACACTAAAATTGTGACTGAGCAATGCTCTTTTGGGTGGTATTGTTCTGCAACAGAATCACATGATTCTCTTGCCTCAACCTCCTGAGTAGCTGGGATTTCAGGTGCACACCACCACATCCAGCTAATTTTTTGTATTTTTAATAGAGACGGGTTTCACTATGTTGGCCAGACTGGTCTTGAACTCCTGACCTGGGATTAAAGGCATGAGCTACCGTGCCAGGCCATTAATCCTTTTTTCAAAAACTATTTGAGATAGGGCCTCTGTCTGTTGCCCAGGCTGGAGTGCAGTGGCACATGTTCATGGCTCACTGCACTCTCAATCTCCTGGGCTTCAAGGATCTGACCACCTCAGCCTCCAAAGTAGTTGTGATGGCAGATGTGTGCCACCACATCCAGCTATTTTTTTTTTTTAATTTATTTGTAGAAATGGAGTTTCTCCATGTTTCCCAGGCTGGTCTGGAACTCTTGTGCTCGAAGGATCTTCCCATCTCTGCTTCCCAAAGTGCTAGGATTACAGGTATGAACCACCATGCCCAGCTAAATGTGAGTTCTTAATAGTCAGAGGAAAATTAATATAGTATTTCCTTTCACTTTAAGTACTTTATAGAGATGTTTGAATCTGGCTCTTTTGGTCAGATATTTTTCTTCTTTGCATACTTAGCTGATTTTCCATGAATATCAGGAAAAGGCATAGAATTATGATCAAGATTTATCTCTTTTTGATTGCCTTAGTCCCAATTGGTATCAGAGCCAGGGAAGTATTCAACTGTGGAAAGTATAGAGGTGGTTCATTTGGGAACATGTTGAAAAGGCAATATGCTGAATCATTTAGACACTGAAGCTAAAAGAACAGTTACAATTAGTAATTTAGTTTTTACATGTACTGGATTTACACATTATTGAGAAAATGAACAGAATTTAGCAAAGCCAGAAAAGATCATCTGGACTAAATTTGAAGATGGGAAACAATCACATCTTACTCTTGGTTCAAAGCTGCTTCTCTTCAAAGGCAGTTAGAAACATTTCACCCTTTTATTTGAAGACAGCTTCAAAAATGTATTCATTTGGGTATTTCATTAAATTTGTAACAGAGAGAATATCACATGTACAGTACTCTGTGGTGGCATGTAGTTGAGGTCAAGCCTCTTGAGCTATTCAAGAGGCTGAGATGGGAGGATCCTTGAGCCTAGGAAATTGAGACTGCAGCAAGCCAGGATCATGCTCTAGCATGGGTGATACAACCAGACTCTATCTCAAAAAATAAAATTATTCTGGTAACAGAGAAGTCAGGGCTCTTTACCATCTCTTATTAGAGTGGAATCTAACATGCAGAAATACAGCACAACATAATCATACTGTTCTTCAACACTGTCAACAATTTCCTGACCCAAACTTTCTCATGTACCTTATTAGTCCACAATTAAAAAAAAGTCCTACTTGGAATGCTAATAGTATCACTGGCAAAAACAGAGACAATCTAGGGACTAATACCTAAGTCACTTTCCCATAGCCGCCCAAGGACATATTCCTCAGCCTTCTCTTGGTATCCATCAGCATGGGCAATGGAACCTGTATGCTTTGATGTCCCCGGTTTTTGAGACTCTTGAAGAGTTTGAGTTCTAAATGTGTCTGGGGCTTTCTGGAGTTGAGCATCAAGATGTGGAGATCCTGGATGACACACAACTCTAATAGCTAGATAACAAAGAAAATTTATTACAAAGCAATTCTATATTGTGCACTGAGCTGGCCAGGTAAAACAAAGTGATAACCCAGTTAATGACTTGGGCCGGAACTCATGACTATTTTACTGGTGATTTGACACCTCAGAACCGTGGATGTTTAGCATGCAGGCCCACAACCTAGAAGTATGGAGCATGTGAAGCACCATATGGAGCATGTGAAGCATGCCATCTAGGCTCCTAAGTAACAACCACAACCAGGCACAAGCTGGTGCTGTTATTAAGGACAACTGGAAGCCACCTTTATTTGCCATGACCATCCTACACCTGGCCTAGGACTTGCCACAGTCTTCTCTTCCATTCCTTTAACCACCCATAGGAGGATTTCCATTCTCTTGATCACTGATTTGATTCAGGCTTCTTTCTCTTTCAATTACCTCTGTTTCTGTTCAGTGCTACTCAGATGTGGAGGGTCAACTGGGAAACTTTAGTGCACTGCTGCTCAGAATAAGACCTCTTCCTGGGCATTTTGGGAGTATCAACACAACTGGCACTTAGTTCTAGAGCTTTCAGTGTGAGAAATTTTTGACTGGAATATCAGAAACAAGTATCAAATTTCTGAAGTCAATTGTCTTTAATTAATGTGAGCTATCTATGAGGAAAGACTTTGAAAAGAAATTTAACTTCTAGAACAATTGGGATTTATTTTAGAAAAAGAAATTGTATTCTCTAAATTGTATTTTTTGAGTTTTTTTTGTTGTTGTTTAAATTTCTTTATCTCTAAGGAAATGAACTTCTTCATCCCAAATGTTTCAATTCTATTTAATTTGAAGTAGGTAACTGGCAGTATTGAAATTTCATTGTTGATGTTTGTTATTACAAGAAAGGATATTCTTTTTTTTTTCTTTTTCTTTTTAATTGTACTTTAGGTTCTGGGGTACATGTGCAGATCATGCAGGATTGTTGCATAGGTACATACATGGCAAGGTGGTTTGCTGCCTTCATCCCCCCATCACCTGTATCTGTTATTTTTCCCCTCGTTATCCCTCCCCACCCTCTCCACCCCCCGTTGTCCCTCCCTTAGCGCCCCCAAACTGACCGCAGTGTGTGATGCTTCCCTCCCTATGTCCGTGTGTTCTAACTGTTCAACACCCGCCTGTGAGTGATACCATGCGGTGTTTGGTTTTCTGTTCTTGTGTCAGTTTGCTGAGAATGATGGTTTCCAGATTCATCCATGTCCCTATGAAGGACACGAACTCATCTTTTTAATGGCTACATCGTATTCCATGGTGTATATGTGCCACATTTTCTTTATCCAGTCTATCGCTGATGGACATTTGGGTTGGTTCCAGGTCTTTGCTATTGTAAACAGTGCCACAAAAAAGGATATTTTTTTATATTTTACTGCAATTTTTAAAAAGAATGTATTCTGAACATCAGTGAAAATTAGATAGAGGATGGACCTCCGAAAAACCTCTTCTCCAGGAAAGCAATGAGGAAACTGAGAAAAATTGTCAAAATTAACTGTTTCAGAACTCTGGAATTTAAAAAAAGATGTGCAGCAACTTAGGGTGAATTTAGTGAGAAAAAAAAAAGTCTGACTCTTGGTTGAAAACAGTGGTTTTGTGGCATTTTAACTGGCCTATTTCCATCCCCATCTCTCTGGCTTCTTAGTAGCTTTTAAAACTAACAGTTTACAATCACAATGAAAATCAGCAGCCTGGCAGCCACCAGAGGAAACAGAACAGCACCACAAATAATTGCCATTATTTGATCTGTTTGATGGCTCCCTGGAGGACTCCACTTGCAAGGTTGTCTTTGATTGGCCTGAATCCGAGCTTATCTAGCGCAATAAGTCTGGGTGAAAGAGCAAGACACTGTCTTAAAAAANAAAAAAGAAAGAAAGAAAAAAAAACAAGAAAGAAAGAAAAGAAAGAGAGAGAGAGAGGGAGAGAGGGAGGGAGGGAGGAAGGAAGGAAATCAACTGAAATTATCCAGTCTTAGGAACAAAAAGATTTTTAAAAATGAAAATGTACAGAGACCTGTGGGACACCGTGAAGTCTACTAAATACACATAGTTGAAGTCCCAGAAAGACAGGAAAGAGACAAAAGAACAGACAGAATAGCTGAAGAAATAATGGCTGAAAATTTCTCAAATTTGAGGAGCCCAACTAACTCCAGCCAGGATAAAGTCAAAGAGATCCGTGCCTTGACACATTATGATCAAACTGTCAAAAGGGAAGACAAAAAGAGAACCTTAAAAACAGCAAGAAGGAAGCAATTCATCACTTACCTTATCCTCAAAAATCTTATCCTCAATATGATTAACACTGATTTCTTACAGAATAATGGAGGCCAAAGTGGAGTGGGATGATATATTCAAAGTGCTAAAAGGGACTATCAACCAATAATTCTATGTCCACCAAAAGTGCCTTTCAAACATGAAAGAAAAATTAAGACATTACCATATAAACAGTAAGTGACTGACTCCATTGTTAGCAAACCTTCTTTACAAAGAAATATTAAAGGTAGTCATTTGGGCTGAAATAAAAGGACACCAATGAGTAACTTTAATCACATGAAAAATAAAAACATCATTATAGGCATATATATATCTAGAGAACTATAAATGTGTTTTTATTTGTAACTTTTTTATTGAAAAGACCACTGCATAAAGCAATAATTATAAATTTATATTCATAGGTTTATAATTGGTAAAGATGTAATTTGTATGACAACGTAACACAAAGGGGAGAGATAACTATATAGAAATAAAGTTCTATATGCTATTGAAATTAAATAGGTATTAATCTGAACTAGATTGGTAGAAGAAATTAATTTTATTAACCAGGAAAACCACCAAGAAAATAACTTTAAAAAGGTAAAAGAAATGACAAGTCAATTAAAATTGTACCCAAGAAAATATGTGTTTAACACAATAGAGAATAATGAGGGAACAAAATAACAAGATATAGAAAGCAAGGCAAATTGCCAATAAATCTACCTTATCAGCAACTATGTTAAATGTGGCTGGATAACATACTCCAATTAAAAAGCAGAAGTTGGCAGAATGGGTTTTTTAAAATGATCCAACTATAGTGTCTATCAAGGGACACTTTGGATTCAAAGACATACATAGGTTAAAAGTAAAAAGATGGAAAAAGATACACTCTGTAGGGAGTATGCAAAAGAGCTAGAATGCCTACATTAATATCAAGCAAAATATACAATAAAACAAAAATGTTACTAAAAATAAAACATTGAGGGGAATTTTACAATAATAAAAGGGCTGATCCATTGCGAAAATATATCATAAACATATATATATGCACCTAATAATAGAAACCCCAAATAAATGGAGCAAAAAGTGACACAAACGAAGAGATAGACAATTTGACAATAATAGCTGAAGACTTTAATACAATTTGATGAAAAACATTAATCTTCAAAATAATTTTCTCTGATAAATGAGAAAACAATGAAACAGAGTATCAACGTGAGAAAAGTAGACTTGAATAACATTAGAAACCAACAATACCTAACAGAATACTTCATTTAGCAACAGCAGAATACATATTATTTTCAAGTGCATATGAAACATTCTCCAGGATAGACTGTATATTAGGTCATATATTAGGCCATAAAACAGGTAACAAGTCTTAATAAATTTAAAAGAGTTAAAATCATACACAGTATGTTTTCCAGCTATAATGAAATGAAATTAGAAAGCAATGGCAGAAGAAAATTTAGGAAATTCACAAATATGTGAAAATTAAACATATTAAAATAACCGATGAATCAAAGAAGAAATCACAAGGGACATTATAAAATATTCTGAAATGAATAAAAATGAAAATGCAACATGCCACAACTTACAGGATGCAATAAAAGTTGTGCTTAGAGAGAAAATTTTAGCTGAGATATCTATATATTTTTTAAATGTCTCAAATCAGTAACCCAGACTTTTACCTTAAGAAACTAGAAAAAGAAGCGCATACTAAAACCAATACAAGCTAAAGAAAGAAAATTATTAAATTAGAGTGGAAATAAATAAAACAGAGAATAGAAAAGCAATAGAGAAAATAAACTAAAATAAACTTTGGAAAGTTCAACAAAATTGGCAAAGATTTAGCTAGACTGATGGTGAAAAAAGAGAGAGGGCTACTAAATTACTAAATTTAAGTAATTTATTGTTAAATTTAATAAATTACTAAAATTAAGAAAAAATAGAGAAAAGTATGACCTGTTTCACAGGTCTTAAAAGATATTATAAGGGAATATTATAAGCAATTTTAAGCCAAAAAATTAGAAAACCTAAATGAAATGGAAAAAAAACCTTAGATTAAATAGAAAACACGAACTACCAAAATTAACTAAGGAAAATGTGAATAGACCTGTAATTGCCAAAACTGACTAAGGAGAAATATTAGGCTAGTGCAAGAGTAGTTGGGGTTTTGTCATTATTTTCAATGGCAAAAACCACAATTACTTTTATACCAACCTAACACAAAACCTGAATAGACTGTAATAAGAGATTGAACCAGTAATCAAAAACTTTACACAAAGAAAAGCCCAGGACCAGATGTCTTCACTGGTGAATTCTACCAAATGTTTAAACAAGAATTAACACCAGTACTTGATACAGTCATTCAAAAAATAGAGGAGCAGGGACTATTTCTCAACTCTCTTCTATAGAGGCCAGTATTAACCTGATGACAAAACCAGACAGTGATAACACAAGGAAAAAAATAAATACCAATTTCCCTTACGAATATGGATGCAAACATTCTCAACAAAATGTTAGCAAACTGACTCTAGTGTCACATAAAAATAATTATACACCATGGCCAAGTGGGATTTATCTCAGGAATGCAAGGTTGGTTCAGCATGTGTAAATCGAACAATGGGCCAGTTGCAGTTGTTCATATCTGTAATTCCAGCATTTTGGAAGGCCAAGGTGAGAGGATTGCTTGAGGCCAGGAGTTCAAGACCAGGATGGTCAGCATAACAAGACCCCATCTCTACAATGTTTTTAAAAAATCTAGATGGATGTGGTGGCTTGCACCTGTAGTCCCAACTACTTAGGAGGCCAAGGCATGAAGATTGCTTGAGCCCAGGAGCTCAAGGCTGCAGTGAGCTATGATTGTGTCACTGCACTCCAGCCTGTGTGACCTTGTCTCAAAAAAGAATATTTAAAAAGGGATTTGAATATACATCGTCCTAAAGTTAAAATTGTTAAATTTGTACTTCTAAGTTTTGAATAGTCTATTTTAAAAATGAAAGAATATTTTAAAAACTTACTGATGACTTGACGGTGTTTTGTTCTTACTTTGAAAGGGAAGAATAGAGGAAAATTAAGCATTCATTTTTGAGAGAGATAAAGGGTGCAATACGTATTAGCTTTGACTATTATTTCTTTAAATCATATTTCCAATAGCACTATTTCAAAATATTAAGCTAACAATAATAAATGGTTAATATCATTGGTTTGTGGAATTTATTAGAAGTTCTTATAAAAGGAATGATCTCCTGGAATGTTCTATTAAATAGGTACATCAGATTCATCAGCTGACCATTGAAATGAAATAGCTGTAAAGCAAACAACAGCGTTCAGTGGTGAAAGCAAAGTAAATTTTACATTAGCTATAACCTTCCAAACTTAAACCTATAAGATATTTTTAAAGTCATATTCACTGAAATGTAAATGTAGGAAAGAGATGCTTGAACAACTAGAGTTTGTCTTGAGAAATTTGTGATGGAATCTAAGATAATTTGTAATAATTTCTTCTAGAATAAAAATAGTATTTATAAGTTTAATATATCAAAACACTCATATGTAATATCTTACTTAGAATAAATCTTTAAAGTCAGAAAGTGTGGGCTTTTCAACTTTGTTCCTTTCTTCCTAAGTTTGTATTCTGGGTCCCTTGCATTTTCATGTGAATCTTAGGGTCAGTTTGTCAGTTTCTGCAAAAAAGCCAACTGAAATTTTGATTGGGATTGCACTAAATCTGTGCAATCCCAATCAAAATTTGGAGGATACCAATATTTTAACAATCTTAAGTCTTCCAATGCATGAATGCTTTTCATTTACTTAGACCTCTTTAATTTCTTTCAATGATGTTTTATAGTTTTCAGTTCTCCCACTGCTTTCGCTAAGTTTATTTCTAAGCATTTTACTCCTTTTGATGATCTCTATTATAAACTGAATTGTTTTCTTGATTTCAGTTTTGGTTTGTTCAATTCTGTAAAGAAATACAATTGATTTCTGTATAGTGATCTTGTATCTTGAAACCCTGCTGAACTCATTTATTTATTTTAGTAGTTTTTGGTTTTGTTTTTCTTGAGACAGAGTCTCACTCTGCCACACAGGCACAATCATGGCTTACTGAAGCCTCAACTTCCAAGGCTCAAGTGATCCTCCCACCTCAGCCTCCCAAGTAGCTGGGACTATAGGCGCATGCCACCACCTCTGGACAATTCTTTTTTTAAAGATAAGGTCTTGCTATGTTGCCCAGGCTGGGCGCCTCAAACTCCTGAGCTCAAGTGATCCTCCTGCTTGGCCTCCCAAAGTGCTGGGATTACGGCATGAGCTGCCATGCCAAGCCTGAAATTTCTTTAAAATTATTTTTATCTTTCCTTCAGTGATAAGGTTCTTGCCTATATTTTACCCAAGAGGCAATTAGTTTCCTGTGTATTCCTCTATTTCATCTCTCTTTGTATATTTAAAATGAAAATAATTTAAATATCACACTTCAGATCTGGCAACTAATTATGTAAATAGTCATATGAATCCTTCAGAATGAATAATATGGCTTTTCTGACTGGGATGAAATAGTTTTCAGGTGCTCATTCTTTATATCATTAGCTTATCTTAGATCATTGGTTTATCCTCCATTCAGGTATAATAGATCTGGTTTTTTTCTGATGAATATGGGAGATTAGGGAAATACATCTATGGCACAGTATGCTAGGCCATTCTTCTAGACCACCCTTCTTGATTGTAACTTTAAACTCTTTATCAGAAAGTAAACAACTTTTCAAAAGATGTATACACATTTTTATCCAATATTTAAGGCTATGAGTAATTCATTGTGTCACTCTTAATCTTTTTCACCTGATTAATGATCTTGACAAAAATATTGAATATTAGTTTTCCTTCCAATTTGTAAGTTTGTATAAACATCTCTCTTTATTGGTAACTATCTCTAAAAAGAGACAAATCATTTGTAAGTTTCTAACAATAATTGAAAACTTGAATATAAATATATTTCACCTATGATAACTATGTACCCAAGGCAAGGCTGAAGTTGGGATCTAAATTATCTAAAACGTTATTCACCTCTCCAACTCTACTTAGGCATATAAAAGAATGGTTCCTGGATTCACGTTGTAACAGTTCTAATCCTGGCTCTGCCATTTTACATGCTATATGACTTTGGACAGGTTATTTAAACTCTCTGTGCCTCAATTCTTCATCTATAAAATGTGGTTAATAAGAGTGCCCAGCTTATAGGATTGTTGGGGTAATAAAATGAGTCAATATATGTAAAGTGCTTAGAATAATATCTGGCATATAGTCAGTACAGATGTTAATGTTATTGAGATTTCATTTACTTTTGGATTGCAAAAGGAACCGAAAAGAGCCAGTTCTTACTCTATTTCAACATGCAGGAACAAGTAAATAAAATATGGTTTGAATTTTGTCCTGAATGCATTAGCTTGAATCTAACTAAAACCTGGTTACTATATTAAAACAATTTTCTCTTCGGTTTGCCCAGGAGATTTGTTTTCCATTTATGTCTAAAATAATATTCTTTCTTTTTATTCTTTTCACTATATATATTTTTTATTGTTTTTCATTTAATAGTGATGCATAGTGTATCTTCTCTGATTTACTTTAAATGTGAAAGAAAATTCTAAGATGTTAATATTATTACTGCCATAGATAGATCCCTTACAGGAATTAATTAATAGAAATAGAATCAAAGTAAATTTAGTTATATAATGCTTAGCAAGTATTATATTCTCAAAATCTGTATTCAGTTTCAGACATATTCATGACTGAATATATGATCTGACAATAATCGGCTCATATAGATAAAAACATCATTTGAGTGGATTAATTTGTTAATTCAACTGGTATGTACTGAATAAAATCCATGCATCTTTCAAAAATAATTTTTACTAATACTTTCTATTACTATCAGAATCTGAAATCTCAGATTTCATACTTTAAAAATAATTCATTTAACATTAATTATAAATTATAATCACTTACATGAATTGTATAGTTAAATAAAATAACCAGATAAGTGGTGCTCCATTCAACATATTAATTGTAACCAATAAATTTGTTAACTGTGTCTCAGTGATGCCAGTTCTTTCTTATTGTTTGAGAGTAATCACAGTAGCTACATGCTGTGCTGGGATCCATTTTATACACAAGTCTCTTTACTTCACCATAACTGAGTAGAGACAGCCTAAGTCAGCCTAAGTCACTCAGTACTTCTTGTTTTCCCCAAAATTAGCTGGTCAAAGTTCTCTGGGATACAAAAGGTGAATGTGGTAGCAGACAAACTCATTATAAAATATAGATTCCATCTATCTCACTAAATAAGTTCAGCTTGAAGCTTTTACCTTAACAAAATTCTATGATCATTACTCACTTTTGTCTTGACATTATCCTGATAATAATCACATAGAATAATCAAGTCCTGTCAACCTCTGAACTTCAGTTTCCTTATCTGTAAAACCCCTTTCATTCCCTCTCTAGTTCTAAGAATCTGTGATTCTAATACTATTTGCCTTACTCCTAGATTCAATGTAGGCTCACATTGTAAATTGCTTGATACAAAACAAGATATCTGTGCATTCACCTGTATTACTATTTGCAGACTAAAGTAGCAAAATGAAAATGTCATTTCAAAGATAGTCCCCCTTTAGACCATGTAGTAGAGAACATTGTAAACTTCTGCATCATCACGAAGTCCTCACATTCTTAGAAAAGAACATATGTAACTATTACGAAGTGCATTGAAAGTGTCTAAAAATTCGTCTCCTGTGATTGGATTATGCAAAGGAGAAATGGAGTTCTTTGAAGTTTCACTGCTAAGTGTGTGGGGAGACTGAGATATCTTCTTGATTTGTGCTCATGATTATTCTGGTTCATTCACTGTAATGAAATAACCTTTTAAATTATGCCATTTAATGTAATAACAAAGTTTGTAAAAAAAAATTCTTTACACTTAAAAATGGCTTTCATTTGAAAACTTCCCAAATACGCTCTCGAAATTGTTAATTTCTCAATCAAGACGCAGGGTGGCGCTGCAGGCTAAGTTGTGAATAAAGAGCTCTAAAAAGCTCGCGTATTCTTTTGTGTCGCTAGACGAAATAAAAAACACACGGAAGAAGTGTTGCAAGCAGTGCAGGGTTACCAACGGTTTGGGGCAGCGATATACTAAACGAATTTAATATTAAAGACAACTTTGTGACGATTCCTCCAAGCAAAAAATTAGAATTGAATGTCTCAAGTCTTTTTGCACTTGCTGAAGGGATTGGATATAAGGACCTGGACTCCAACATGAAGAAGCTAGAGAGAGTTCATCCAAACAGGCAAGTGTTGGCCTTTATTTTG
The DNA here is from genome assembly GCF_001604975.1 of Cebus imitator. Lineage (NCBI taxonomy): Eukaryota > Metazoa > Chordata > Mammalia > Primates > Cebidae > Cebus > Cebus imitator. Next base: position 993,595 of record NW_016107391.1, read on the forward strand.
GTGGTGTTCTTGTCTCGGGCCCGCCCCGAGCCTATTTGTTATTCTGTGTTGGAGGAAACAGAGAGCGGCTCCTTTGTAGCCCATCTGACCAAGGATCTGGGCCTGGGAACTGGGGAACTGGCCGCCAGGTCAGCCAGGGTGGTGTCTGACGATGACAAGCAGCGTTTGCAGCTGGATGGTCAGACTGGAGATTTGCTTCTGAGGGAGAAACTAGACCGGGAAGAGCTCTGTGGTCGTATTGAACCGTGTGTACTGTATTTCCAAGTGTTCCTGGAAATGCCGGTGCAATTTTTTCAAGGAGAACTAATGATCCAAGACATAAATGACCACTCTCCAGTATTCCCTGCAAGGGAAGTGCTCTTGAAAATACCGGAAAATAGCCAGCCAGGGACTCTATTTCCATTGTTAATAGCTGAGGATTTGGATGTGGGCAGCAATGGTCTCCAAAAATACACAATCAGCCCCAATTCTCATTTTCACGTTCTCACTCGAAATCATAGTGAGGGCAAGAAATACCCAGATTTGGTGCAGGACAAACCACTGGATCGAGAGGAGCAGCCTGAGTTCAGCTTAACCCTCGTGGCGCTGGATGGTGGGTCTCCACCTAGGTCTGGCACAGTCATGGTTCGAATCCTGATCATAGATGTCAATGACAATGCTCCTGAGTTTGTGCACACCCCATATCGGGTGCAGGTCCTGGAAAACATCCCCCTAGACTCTCCAATTCTTAGGGTCTTAGCTAGAGATGCAGATGCTGGAAACTTCGGGAGTGTTTCTTATGGCTTATTCCAAGCATCAGATGAAATTAAACAAACTTTCGCAATAAATGAAGTCACCGGAGACATACTACTGAAGAAAAAATTGGATTTCGAAAAAGATAAATCTTACCATGTAGAAATTGAGGCCACAGATGGAGGAGGCCTTTCTGGGAAAGGCACTGTAGTCATAGAGGTGGTGGATGTGAATGACAATCCCCCAGAACTTATCATATCCTCACTCACCAGCTCCATCCCAGAAAATGCTCCTGAGACGGTAGTCTCTATCTTTCGAATTCGAGATAGAGATTCTGGAGACAATGGCAAGATGATTTGCTCTATTCCAGATAACCTACCGTTTATTCTAAAACCGACTTTGAAGAATTTTTACACCCTGGTAACAGAGAGACCACTGGACAGAGAGACCAGAGACGAGTACAACATCACCATGACCGTGACTGATTTGGGGACACCCAGGCTGAAAACCCAGCAGAGCATAACCGTGCTGGTCTCCGACATCAATGACAACGCCCCCGCCTTCACACAAACCTCCTACACCCTGTTCGTCCGCGAGAACAACAGCCCCGCACTGCACATCGGCAGCGTCAGCGCCACAGACAAAGACTCAGGCACCAACGCCCAGGTCACCTACTCGCTGCTGCCGCCCCAGGACCCGCACCTGCCCCTGGCCTCCCTGGTCTCCATCAACGCGGACAACGGACACCTGTTCGCCCTCCGGTCGCTGGACTACGAGGCCCTGCAGGCGTTCGAGTTCCGCGTGGGCGCCACAGACCGCGGCTCCCCGGC
>NW_016107391.1:995581-1007704 GCF_001604975.1 Cebus imitator
TCACCGTCTACCTGGTGGTGGCGTTGGCCTCGGTGTCGTCGCTCTTCCTGTTCTCGGTGCTCCTGTTCGTGGCGGTGCGGCTGTGCAGGAGGAGCAGGGCCTCGGTGGGTGGCTGCTCGGTGCCCGAGGGTCCCTTTCCAGGGCATCTGGTGGACGTGAGCGGCACCGGGACCCTGTCCCAGAGCTACCAGTACGAGGTGTGTCTGTCGGGAGACTCTGGGACTGGTGAGTTCAAGTTCCTGAAGCCAATATTTCCTAATCTCTTGGGTCAGGACACGGGGAGGGAAATTAAGGAAAACCCCAACTTCAGGAATAGCTTTGTATTCAGTTAAGTGTTGTATTTAGTTTAGTGAGCCGTTATTAGTTTTGTCAAACTTCCCATTACAATACCTTTATTTAAAAAAATTGTCTACTTATCTAAATATTCATACAATTTCAAATCTATGCATGATATAGCTAAATTTGTTACAAATTGCACTTAACATTTTTAGTTATACTGAATATTATTTTCTCTATTTTTGATCTACTGGTGGTTAATCTTTCTATAACTATAAATTATTCAATGAGGATAAAAATAAATTATATTTTAATGAAATTCTTACATTAACATCTTTTTAATGGAACGTTTAAGTGAATATATGAACTCTTGAATTTCTAAATATTTGTTGTGCCCGTCTTTACCATGTAATTTAATGTTTGCAAGGCCAGAGTGTTTGAAATTTTTTGTAATTAACTTTATAATTACCTTCTCCTTTCTTGTTGACTGTACTAGGCTAAGCCCTCTTAATAGCCATGAGCATAAAATTTAGTATACTTATTTTCAGAAATTGTATATAAATATGCATTTCATTAAATTAGTAATGCACTAAAATTGTGACCCTTTTCCTCTAGTGACATAGTCGTATGTCTAGTGATTATTTTATTTGGTTGCTACTTACCTAGCATATGATAATGTTCCATAAATACTAATATTAACTTTTGTAAAAATAACATCATTTACTAATAATTATTAAAGAGAAAATTCTCATATACTTTGCCATAACCTTTCACTAAATAAAACTGTTAAATCATGGCCTGATATCACCTTTTAAAAAATATTCTCGGAATCCGAAATAAGCCCTACATTTCTTCCCAAAATCAAGACCTTTGAGAACTTCAGGTCTCCTTGTACTTCCTTTTGCCCTGCAAATAGAAATCCAAGTGTACTTTAATATGTTCATATCTTTTGGTTTTCCTACAGCTTCTCCCCATCTTTCAAAATAATTGGAAAATTTCTTCTGCATCTTGTCTATTCTGTTTAAATCTGATAATCAGTTAATCTCAGGTTTTTCACTTCACATTACTTTGCAGATATGGACAGTCTTTACAAAAAATAATTTTTTTGATGTTTAATTATCTTTTGTTTGTTCTTTAATGTAACCTTCAGTTATTTTGAATTAATTTAACTTCTCAATTATGCCACAGCTGCACTTGCATGAGATAATATTATTTTGTCCTTGAAGAGACTGGAACAATAATAAATTTATCTGAGCGATAATTGTTTTATGCTGTGATCAATAAGTGCAGTAAACTAGTTAAAATTGTATGGATATAACTATAGGACACCTCTATTTTACTTTTGGCAGAATATGAGCAATTGAAGAACTTGCTTTTTAATCAAACATTTATTTTTAAATTTCAAGTATCATTCTACAGGAGTTAAATTACTTACACTTTTTCCTGAATTGCTCTTTTTTTCTAAACATGTAATGAAATAAAAAGGACAGTTATTGACAGTTTAAGTTATTCTTAAAACATAGTTTTTAGCATTTATTTGATTTAAAAATCGAAGTGAAGAATTGATAAAAGTGAGAACAGAACATATACAAATATGTAAGATGTAAATCTGGTAGTCAACCTTAATTCTTCTTCCATTTATTATTAGCTATTTAAATGAGATGGCTTTGAGGCTGGGTGTGTTGGCTCATGTCTATAATCCCAGCACTTCGGAGGCAGATGGATTGCCTGAGGCCAGGAGTTCAAGACCAGCCTGGGCAATATAGTGAGACCCCCTGTTTCAACAATTGCAACAAAAAATTAACTGGCCATGGTGGCACATATCTGTAGTTGCAGCTACTCAGGGGGCTGAGGCAGGAAGATTGCTTGAGCCCAGGAGACAGTGCAAGACCCTGTCTCAAAACAAAACAAAACAAAACAAAACAAATTGACTCCCTCTTCTTTTACTATTAAAAGTTACAAAATATATTGTAAATTGTCTAAGGTTAAAACTTATGCGTATATTTGGTGAAATTCTGCTTCCAGAGTAAATGAATTATCTAGCAGCAGAAAGCCACTCTAAAAATTGGTTAAAATGTAAAATTATCTGTTTGAAGTAATGGAAAACAGAAAATATAATAAGATCTGAGTGGACTAAGATTCCTGAGAAGGAAAATTCTTGGAGGTGAAAATAGACTCTTGACAGGAGTTTTGCCCTGAGGAAATTTGTTAAGTCTGAGAACAAAAAGCTTTTGTCAGAGACAGAGTATCTTAAATAGCCGTTTGAGTTGACTGAAAGATTCAAGTTCATGGCCAAATTTTCCCCTCAGGACACTTGTCAAACTAAGACTAAAAACTAATTGGGAAATTCCTGAAAAGCAAAGTGAAGTTTTAGCAGTCTTGCTATTGAAAGATCAGAGTTTAGGACCTGCCATGGGAAGAGGCTCTGGAGAATATACCAAGTTCTCAGCTGAAAATTCTGGAGAGCCAAGTGCTTATCAGGACTGCAAAGAACCTTGACAAAGCCCAGTGCCTGTTTCAGTTTAGATGATTTGTTTAGACATAACTCTATCAAATTGACAGAGGAAAAGGTGAACTCTTGCTGGAGAAAGATAATATCTTAACCTTGGATAGCTTTTTATGTAAATATTCAGCATTCAATAAAAAATTACTAGGTACACACACCAAAAACTGGATATCATGAACAAAAACCAAGAGAAAAAACAGACAATACAAATGACCCACAGATTATTCAAGTATTATAATTAACCGAATGATTTTAAAATAAGTAAGACTGATATGCTAAAAATAAAGAACAATAGAGAAAATAAAAAAACAATTTCAATGGAGAACTGAACTTTAAAAGTGGAAGTTAATTCTAGAACTGAAAAATTATATTATCTGAAATTAAAATTATTTAAATGATTTAATGGCATAGCCATAAAATAATACAGGATTAGTAGATGCAAGACAATTCAATATTAATATCCAAATATAAGCACAGAGAAAAAAATAATGAAAAATACAGAAAAGAACATTAGTGATATGTGGAATGTAATTTTTAAAAACTCTAACATACTAAAAGAGAGCGCAAGAATGAAGAATAAGCAACATTTAAAGAGATAATTATAAAGAATTTTCCAAAATTGGTGAAAATCCCTAACTCTCCAAGATTCACAAGAAATAAATAATAACAGGATAAATAAAAACAAAGCCCATTTACGCATATCATAGGAGAGTTTCTCAAGACCAAAGTCAAAGAGATAATTTCAAAAGCAACCATATAAAAAATAATATATTTCTGTTAAAGGAGCCAAACATATCCTTCAAAAATGAATGCAGTTTTCAGACAAAAATTGAGAGAATTAATGACAGTTACACCTGCAGTAAAATAAATAATTTATTTCTTTTTTTTTTAGACAGTGTCTCACTCTGTTACCCAGGCTGGAGTACAGTGGCACAGTCTTGGCTCACTGCAATGTCCACTTCCTGGGTTCAAGTTATTCTCCCCATCTCAGCCTCCTGAGTAGCTGGGATTACAGACATGTGCCACCACATCCAGCTAATTTTTGTATTTTTAGTGGAGACGGGGTTTCACCAGGTTAGCCAGCCTGGTCTCAAACTCATAACCTCAAGGGATCTGCCCACCTCAGCCTCCGAAACTGTTGGGATTACAGGCGTGAGCCACTGCATCTGGCCAAGAAATACTTTTAATGAAATGCATTAGGCAGAAGGAAAACAATCCAAAAGAAATCACAGAATTGCAGGAAGAAATGAAGAACAACAAGAAAGGTAAATGTAAATGAACGTTGATTGAATATTGATTATACAAGGCAATAATATTAATACTAGTTTCTTAAATGATTTAAATTTTATATATAATTTAAATTTATAACAATAATAATGTACAAGGCAAAGGTATAAATAGAGTTAGAAAGTGTTAAGGCTGTAAGCATTATCATGGAAGTAGTAAAATTAATAATGTGTGTCAGATTCTTGTAGATTGAAGATGCTGGGATTTCTTGGATAACTCTCAAAGTAATAAAATACTAACTGAAGGAATAAAAATTATAAATATTTGAATAGTCCAAAAGAAAAATTAAACTTTAGTGACAAATAGAAAAATAATTAGATGGTAAGTATAAATGGAAAGATATCAGATATTATATTACTAATATTTGGATTAAATAACACAATTAAACAACAAAAATTGTCAGACTAGATTAAAGAAAAACTCAACTTTATTCTATCAAATAAGTGTGTGTGTGTGTGTGAGAGAGAACACAGAAAGAGTAAAAGTTTAAAAGAATGGGATAAAGTTTATAGTAATATAAACACTAGCCACAATAAATCTAGGTAGTTATACTTACATAAGACAAAGAAGACTTTTAGGAAAGATACATTACTAGAGATAAAGAGAAGTGTTGTGTAATACTAAAGAAATAAATATATCAGAAATATGTTAGTTTTGAGACTGAATACATCCCGATTAGACAACTACAAAATATATAAAGTTAAGTTGATAGAATACAAATGCAAGATAGACAAACCCAATTACACTGGGAGATTTAATACAACTCTCTCAATTCCTATTAGAATAAAAAGACAAAACACATGCAAAAAATATTGAAGATCTGAACAACACGAACATCATATTCAAATAAATTGACATAACACAGCACACTGGAGCATTCACATTCTTCTTACATGCATGTAGGATATAAAAAAAAATTGTTCATATTCTTGGTCATAAAAGAAGCCTCAAATTTTTAAAAAAGAATTGAGGCAGGGTATGGTGGCTCGTGCCTTGTAATCCCAGGACTTCAGGAGGCTGAGACAGGAAGATCACGAGGTCAGGAGTTCGAGACTGGCCTGGCCAACATGTGAAACCCCGTCTCTACTAAAATTGCAAAATTTATCCAGGCATGGTGGCAGGCACCTGTAATCCCAGCTACTCAGAAGGCTGAGGTAGGAGAATTGCTTGAACTTGGAAGGTGGAAGTTGCAGTGAGCTGAGATCACACCACTGCACTCAGCCTGGGCAACAGAGCAAAACTCCTTCTAGGAAAAAAAAAAAAAAAAGAATCGAAACAACTCAGAGTATGTTCTCTGACCATAGTGAATTAAGCCAGAAATAAAAATATAACCGGAAATCTCCAAATATTTTAAAATTAAATTGTATAACCTGTGAGTCAAAGAATAAATCACAACAGAAATTTCCAAATATTTTGAATTGGGAAAAATTAAGACCTGGCATATCAAAACAGTACTTAGAGGGAAATTTTAAACCTTAAATGCACATGTTAGAAAAGAAAGGCCAAAAATCAATAATCTAAGCTTTTATCTTAAGAAGATGGAAAAAGAATAGCAAATCAAATGCAAATAAAGATGGAAGAAAATTTTATACACACACATAAGCAGAAACTAAATAAATGACAAATATACAACAGGGGAAATCAGGGAAGCTAAAAGTTGGTTTCTTGTAATGATTGAAATTTAAAACTTTAAGACAATCAAGAAAAAAGGAGGAAGACACCAGCTGCCAATATCAGGAATAAACACACACACACACACACACACACACACACACACACACAACTAGCAGCCTACAAACATTTAAAAAATAAAAAGGGAATATTATGAACAATTTCATGCCAATAAACTTGACAATTATATAAAACAGAAAACAACCTTTAAAAACACAATTTTCCAAAACTGAAACTGGAAGAAATGAAGATCTGATTAGTCATATCTATTACATTAAAGCTGTTCATTAAAAACCTTTTCTAATTCACAATAGTGAATTCTCCTGATGTCAAAATTTTCACTAATTTGTACAAACTCCTTCAGAGAGTAGAAAAATAGACATTTCCCAAATAACTTGGGTGTCAGCATAAATCTGAATAGATTATAACATTCAAACCTGAATAAGATATAAAAAGATGACAAACTATTCTTTTTTATAAATATACATGGAAAAATTCCCTTTAAAAATCTTAGCAAAGGCTGGCCATGGTGGCTCATTCCTGTAATCCCAGCACTTTGGGAGGCTGAGGCGGGCAGATCACCTGAGATTGGGAGTTTGAGACCAGCCTGACCAACATGGAGAAACCCCATCTCTACCACAAATACAAAATTAGCTGGGCATGGTGGCACAAGCCTGTAATTCCAGTTACTCGGGAGGCTAAGGCAGGAGAATTGCTTGAACTCGGGAGGCAGAGGTTGCAGTGAGCCAAGATTTCGCCATTGCACTCCAGCCTGGGTAAAAAGAACGAAACTCCATCTCAAAAAAATTAAAAAAGAAATAAAAAATAAAAATATTAGCAAGTAAAATTTAGAAATATATAAAAGAGAAATAATAATTTATTGGAAACCGGAGTTTATTTTAGGAATACAGAGGCAGTTTAATATTTGAAAATTGATTATTATAATTTACCATATTAAAAGATAAAGAAAAAAACATGATTATTTCAATGCATACACAAAAAATCATTTGATAAAATTCAGTACACAGTAATAGTAACATTATTAGCAAACTAAAATCGAAGGGAACTTTCAGAGTGACTTTAAAAACCTACAGGAAGCATCATTAATGGTAAATTTTTGAAAACTTTCCTCTGGAGATCAAGAATGAACAAGGATACCTGTCTTTTCTTCTCCAATTTAGTATTTTATTACAGATCCTAAACAGCACAATAAAGCAAAGAAGGAATAAAGGCACTATGATTCGAAGGGACAAAATTAAAATGTCTTTTTAAGTAGACATGATTATACACATTGAAAGCCATGAAGAATCTACAGGCTACTGGAATTAATAAATGAAGTTAACAATGCCACTGGATACAAGGTCAACATACAAACATGAGTTGTATTTCTATGTGGCAACATAAAAAATGAAAAATTTAAATATTATGCACAATGGTTTCAAAAATAGTATGAAAAAATCTAGTTGAATACTAGAATCTAGTATTCAGACTTCACTGAAAACTGTAAAATATTGAGAAAAGTTAAAGAAGATCTAAATAATTACAGGAATATACAAGGTTCACTAATTGGAAGAGTCGATGTTGGGAATATGTCAGTTCTCTCTTAGTCAATCTATTGATGCAATAAAATCCTAAACAAAATTTCAGCAGATTTCTTTGTGAAAATTAATGAACCAAACATTAAGTTTATTTTAACATATAAATAACCAAAGCAATCTTGAAGAAAAGGAATAAAACTAGAGATACCACACCAAAGTCATACTCCATAGAAGAAAGAATTAATAAACTGGACTTCATTAAAATTAAAACTTTCTGCTCTGCAAAAGATACTATGAAGAGAATGAAAAGACAAGACATAAACTAGGAGAAAATATTTGCAAAAGACATATCTGATAAAGGACTGTTATTCAAAATATACTAAGAACTACTAAAACTCAGCAACAAAAACCAAATGAACCAAAGACCTTAACAGACACCTCATCAAAGAAGATATACAGCTGGCAAATAAACATATGAAAAGATGCTCCATATCACACGTTAACAGGAAAATGCAAATTAAAATAACAATGAAGTACAACTACACGCTTATTAGAATGACCAAACTCCAGGACACTGACAGTGCCAAATGCTGGTAATGAGAGCAACAGGAGCTCTCATTCATTGCTGGTGGGAATGCAAAATTGTACAGACGCTTTGGAAGACAGTTTGGCAGTTGAATACAAAACAAAACATACTATTACCATGTGATCCAGCATTCATGTTTCTTAGGATTTTCCCAAAGGAGTTGAACATTTATGTTTACACAAAAACCTGTGCAGGGATATTTATAGCAGTTTCATTCATAATTGCCAAAACTTGGAAGCAACCAACAGGTCCTTCAGTAGGTGAATGAATAAACAAACTGCAGTTCATTCAACCCATAGAATACTATTCAGCATCACAAAGAAATGAGCTATCAACCTATGAAAAGACAGGGAGGAAATCTAAACGGATATTACTAAGTGAAAGAAGCCAGTCTGAAAAGACTACATACTGCATGATTCCAACTACATGGTGTTCTAGAAAAAGCAAAACTTTGGAGACAGAAAAAAAAAAAATCCATTTGCAGTGGGTTCTAGGGGAGGAAGGGAGGTATATATAAGTGGAGCACAGGGGATTTTTAGGGCAGTGAAACTACTTTGTGTGATACTATAAAGTGAATCCATATCATTTAAAATTTGTTCAAAGCTGTAGAATACACAGCACCAAGAGTGAGCCCTAATGTAAACTATGGGTTACAATGATGTGTCAATGCAGATTCATCAGTTGTAACAAAGGAACCACTCTGGTGGAAGATGTTGATAACGGGTGATGTTGTGCTTGTGTGGAGACTGGGGCATATGTGAAATCTCATTTTTGCTGTGAACCTAAAACCACTCTAAAAGTAAAATGTATTTTAAAAAAACTTGAGAACTTACTTCTCAGATAACAAAACTCATGATAAAGCTATAATAATGTTATTGTAGGATAAACAAGATTGAATAAAACATCTTCAGAGCTATGGTCACTTGATTTATAACAAAAATGACACTTCAAAAACAATGGAAAATGGATTGTCTTTTAAATAGATGGTACAAAGGTATAAGGCATTTGGATACTTACATTTTAAAATGTTTGACTCCAACCTCATTCACCTGAAAAATTAATTTCAGGTTGATTATAGCTCTAAATATGAAAAGTGGAATAACTAATCTTTCAGAAATATATCATACAAGAATATTTTCGTGTTTCATTTAAATAAAACACAAAAAAATGCTGAACATAAATGAAAATTATTGACAAATCCGACTAAAGTTAAGAAATGTTATTCATCAAAGATGCCATGATAGACTTGAAACATAAACCATAGCGTGGGAAAAGATGTTTGCAATACATGTATCTGAAAAAGGACTTCCAGAACATATAAGAAACTTCTGCAGAACAAACAGGCAAATGCCTCCCCACCAGAAAAGTACAAAAGATTTGCATAAGCCCTTCACAAGAGTGTATCCTAATGGCCGACAAACATGAAAATACTCAAATTGTTTAATCACCAGTGAAAATGCTAACTAAAATTAAAATATGATATCACCACACACTCACCAGAGAGGGTTAAAATGGAAAAGATAGCATCAAATGTTGACAAGAATGTGGAGCAACTGGAACTCTCATACTTTGCTGGTATTAGTACAACTATTTATGAAAATTTTCCCATTATCTGCTAAAGCAAAATATATGTGCACATCTTAATACATAGCAATCCAACTCCTTTGAATATATTCAACATAAACACATATATGTGGTCACCAAAAGACTAGTACAGGATGTTTACAGCAGTACTACCCAAAATAGCTTAAAACTGGAAAAAATCCAGTGTTCACTAACTGGAGAATGGATAAATAAATCATAGTATATTCATACAACAGAATAATATAAAGCAATGAGAATAAAAAAAATTAGAACAAGATGCCATAGATCAATTTGACAAACATAATATTGAGAATAAGAAGCCAGACACATGAGAGTAACAATCTGTATACCGTAACTTTGTACAACTCCATTTGTATAAAGTTAAAAAAAAAAAAAAGCAAAAAAAAATCTATGACCACAGAAGTCAGGACAGTGCTTATCTTTTGGGGAGAGGGTGGTAACCAGACAGTAGCAGGTGGGGACTTGAGTTTGGGTAGTATTTTATTTTTAATCTAGGTTCTGCTTATAGGAGTGTGCTCACTTTGTGAAAATTTATTGAGTTGTACACCTATGATTTGTTCCATTTTCTGGGTGTTATTGCTGTTTACTTCGAAAGTAATTCTTCTTAAACTTTAAATTTCTGTAGATATTCATAGTCACTTACTGAATGTAATCAAATAAGAAACCCACCAAAAAAAGTATGTTTGTGTACTCAAAGGTACTTTTATGGAGGAGATTAATATATGTTTAGTTTTTTCTCAAAAGTAATCTCTCACTGAAAGTTAACTCCGCAACATTTATTTAGAACTTCCAGTAACTAAGAACTGGAGATATCATCGAGAGAGCTTATATGACAAAAGAGTATGGATACACATCAAGATTACAATTTAGGATGAAACGGCAAATACTGTATGCAATAGTAAATTAGGACGCCTGGTGGCGCTGCAGGCTAAGAGTGTGAATAGCGGGCTCTGCGGATAACCCAGGCGCCATTAAGCTGGGGAATCCAAACTGAATGCTTCCTAAAACAAGGACGCATTTTAGGTAAGATCTAGTGGCTAAATCTTCAGAGTGGACGTCGTTCTTGTGCAAGTCAGTCAAAAAAGACTGAATTCGCGGTTATTTAAGCAAATCATCTGGGTGGATTGTATACCGAGTTGAAGAAACTGCGCCTTCTGGACCGGGTCTGAACAATGGAGACTGCGCTAGCAAAAACGCCACAGAAAAGGCAAGTTATGTTTCTTGCTATACTGTTGCTTTTGTGGGAGGCTGGCTCTGAGGCAGTTAGGTATTCCATACCAGAAGAAACAGAAAGTGGCTATTCTGTGGGCAACCTGGCAAAAGACCTGGGTCTCGGGGTGGGGGAACTGGCCACTCGGGGCGCGCGAATCCATTACAAAGGAAACAAAGAGCTCTTGCAGCTTGATATAAAGACCGGGAATTTGCTTCTATATAAAAAACTAGACCGGGAGGCGTTGTGCGGGGCGACAGAACCTTGTATATTGCATTTCCAACTCTTACTAGAAAACCCAGTGCAGTTTTTTCAAGCTGATCTGCAGCTCGCAGATATAAATGACCATTCTCCAGAGTTCCCAGAGAGGGAAATGCTCCTAAAAATCTCAGAAGGCACCCAGCCTGAGACTGTGTTTCCTTTGAAAATAGCACAGGACTTTGACATAGGTAGCAACACTGTCCAGAACTACACAATCAGCCCCAATTCGCACTTTCATGTGGCTACTCATACTCGCGGAGACGGCAGAAAATACCCAGAACTGGTGCTGGACAAAGCGCTGGACCGGGAGGAGAGACCTGAACTCAGCTTAACACTCACGGCACTGGATGGTGGGGCTCCGCCCAGGTCTGGGACCACCACAGTTCGCATTGTCATCTTGGACAATAATGACAACGCCCCCGAATTTTTACAATCACTCTATGAGGTACAGGTTCCTGAGAACAGCCCCCTTAACTCCTTAATTGTCGCTGTCTCTGCGCGAGATTTAGATGCAGGAGCGTATGGGAGTGTAGCCTATGCTCTATTTCAAGGTGATGAAGTTACTCAACCATTTGTAGTAGACCAAATAACAGGAGAAATTCGCCTGAAAAGGGCATTGGATTTCGAGGCAACTCCATATTACAATGTGGAAATTGTAGCCACAGATGGTGGGGGCCTTTCGGGAAAATGCACTGTGGCAATAGAAGTGGTGGATGTGAACGACAACGCCCCTGAACTCACCCTGTCGACGCTCTCCAGCCCTACCCCAGAAAATGCCCCGGAAACTGTAGTTGCTGTTTTCAGTGTTTCTGATCCAGACTCCGGGGATAACGGTAGGATGATTTGCTACATCCAGAACGACCTCCCGTTTCTTTTGAAGCCCACATTCAAGAACTTTTACACCCTCGTGACACAGAGAAAACTGGACAGAGAGAGCCAAGCCGAGTACAACATCACCATCACCGTGACTGACTTGGGGACACCCAGGCTGAAAACCGAGTACAACATAACCGTGCTGGTCTCCGACGTCAATGACAACGCCCCCGCCTTCACACAAACCTCCTACACCCTCTTCGTCCGCGAGAACAACAGCCCCGCCCTGCACATCGGCAGCGTCAGCGCCACAGACAGAGACTCAGGCACCAACGCCCAGGTCACCTACTCGCTGCTGCCGCCCCAGGAC
>NW_016107391.1:1008937-1011587 GCF_001604975.1 Cebus imitator
TGGTCTCGATCTCTTGACCTCGTGATCCACCCGCCTCGGCCTTCCAAAGTGCTGGGATTACAGGCTTGAGCCACCGCGCCTGGCTATTTCCCTTTTCAATGCATCTGTCTGTTAAGCTTTATGTTGTCCAATTGTTGAAAATTAAATTTTATTTTAATTGCATTTATTTACAGAGACATTCCAAATTCATGCATGCTGTTGATTTTCCTGAGATTTGTTTTTCTCTTCTTGTTGGTTTTTGTTGTGATAAACCATCTTAATAAAATCAAATATTCATTTTATTTTTTGCCCATTCTATTTGATCACACTCCGAGTATTATATATTTGATACTAAAATGCAAAACCTAAAAATGTTTCACATCATTGTATTTTAATTGTTTAAAACAAAGACAAATACACATGCTAACAAATCAAATACGTTAGAAAATATGCAAAATGCAACAATCTTCTATTTACTCTTTTTTGCAGTCTTGATTTCTATTAGCCAACTTTTGGAAAACAGTTTAATTGAATTATTACTTACATGAAGAAAAGTGAACAAATCCTTTATGTTCAACCCAATATATATTCACAGAGTAACATATGTAGTACCAGCAGCTTGGTGAGAAAATGGAACATCACTGGCACCCCAGGTGCCACAAAAATTACTCCTTACAATCACTACTAGCCCAAGTATAGCAAATATGCCAACTTCTAATACCATTGTTTAATCTTGCCTCTTCTGAATTTATATAAACAGAGTAATAGAGTATAAGCTGCCTGCATCTGGCATTTTTCACTTAGCATTATGTTTATGAAATTTATCCGTAATACAGCTTTTAAGTTTAGTCCTTTCATTCTCATTGCTGTATAGCATTTCACTATATGACTATACCATGCCTGCAATCCCAGCACTTTGGGAGGTGGAGGAGGGCAGATCACCTAGGGTCTGGAGTTCGAGACCAGACTGACCAACATGATAAAACCTGGTCTCTACTAAAAATACAAAAATTAGCTGGGCATGCTGGCACATGCCTGAAATCCCAGTTACTCAGGAGACTGAGGCAGGAGAGTCTCTTGAACCTGGGAAGCAGAGGTTGCTGTGAGCCGAGATCGAGGCATTGCAACCCAGCCTGGGCAACAAGAGCGAAACTCCATCTCAAAAAAAAAAAATTATCCTTTAGATCAGTATTTGGGATGGGAGGCTATACTGCTATGAACATTCTTTTACACGACGTTTGGCAATCTGCATGCAGTTTTGTTGGGTATATGCCTAGGAGTGAAATTGTTGCCCGTCTTGTAAGTACATGTTTACTTTTAGTAGACGTTTCTCAATAGTCTTCCAGTGGTTGTACTAATTTACACTGCTATCCCCACTGTCTGGATGTACAAATTTTTCCACATTTCTGCCAACAAACTCATCTGTTTTTAAAATTTTATCCCATTGGCAAGCATTTTATACCTTTTTTAAAGCTCTTATTATATTTACTTATTTACTTTTTTTTTTTTTTACCACTAAGGAATATGTCTGTGACTGTTATGAGCTGAACTGTGTTCCCATACTCCCTCAAACTCATATGTTGAAACCCTAACTCCCACTACCTCAGAATGTGACTGTATTTAGAGACAGGTCCTTAAAAAGAGGTAATCATATCAAAATGGCTCATTAGGGTAGATCTTAATCCAATACAACTGCTGTACTTATCAGACGAGGAGATTAGAACACAGAGAAAGAGATGGCAGACATGTGAACACACAGAGGGATGATTATGTGAAGATACCAGAAGAAGATAGCCATTTACAAGCCAAAGAGAGAGGCCTCCTAGTGAAAACAACCCTGCCAACACATTGATCTTGGACTTTCAGTCTCTAGAACTGTAAGGAAAGAAATGTCTGTTGTTTAAGCCCCCCAGTCTGTGATATTTGCTACAGCAGCCAAGCAAATTAATATAGTAACTTTTTCATAAACTTTAGACAATTAATTTCCTATTGTGATTGCTGAGTAACTAGCACACTTAAAACAACTTTCATCTTTTGTTTTTCAGATTTAGCTATGTTACTATTTTTGGGTACTTCTCTGGTCAAAACTAATAACAGTTTCATTTGATTTTTCTATGAAAAAAGAATAGTATTCTTATTCTTCCTTTTATATTTGTTTCTCTCTTACACTTTCCAACCTCTCTCAGTTGAACTTCTACTTTTACATTTTACATTTTTACCACCATAGCTAAGAATTCCTTGTCTATAGATACATCTTAGAACATGAAGATAATATTTAAAATTTACTTTTAATGACTATATAAATTACGAATGCCCTGCAGTCCCAAATCATCAAGAACACACTGTATCAGAACAAAGTTGGGTTTATTGATTTGTTACAATGAAGGAGACTGCACACAATAGGAAACATGGGTCACTTTAGTAACAGGGTCTCACAAAGGAGCTATAGGATTTGGGCTTCTGTTAGCTGTTTTTAACGGAGGTTCAAGAAGTACAGGTTAGCTCTGGACTGAACGCTTTCAGAAAATTGGGGTAATTCTATATTATTGTAATGAATTTCACTTAGGAAGTGGGAAGAACACTGAAATTAAATCTGTAGTTGGTAAATAAGCAGCATTCACTCATACTAGCAAGGAAAGGGGGCTCTTTTGTCTTTTTTTTTTTTTTTTTT
>NW_016107391.1:1011762-1023257 GCF_001604975.1 Cebus imitator
GATGGTCTCGATCTCTTGACCTCGTGATCCACCCGCCTCGGCCTCCCAAAGTGCTGGGATTACAGGCTTGAGCCACCGCGCCCGGCCTCTTTTGTCTTTTTCTTTTTTGTTTTAGACATAGTTCTTGTTTTTGTTTCTCCTTAAGCATGAAGTCTTGGTCCATCAGGGTCACAAGGATCTCTTCTGGTCTTGGTTTTCTATGAAACGGTTAGAATTCAACAGGAGAAGGTCATGGCCAACATCTGAGTGCCAGAACAATTTCAGGTTATTGGGCTGATTCTCTTTCTCATTGTTCATTACAGAGCCCTATTACTTACTGAAACCTTTAAGCAGTCTGGGATTACTCAGGGATCTAAATAATCTAAGATTTGAGATTACTTCATTTTTACTATTATTTTCTTAACGGTGTATCTCTAAGTTTAATCTCGTTATTTCCATCTGAGATTTGTGCCTGTCTGATATTGAATACTCTTAATAAACAAACTAAAAAAACTAACAAACAAAAAAGATATTGAATATTCTTAGTTGTTTCTCTGTTCCTTATATTTCTCTTTTATTTCACATTTTTAGCTTTTCTTCTATGTTCTAAGTCTCTCACTGTATTTTTTAGTGATAGAGACTATCTTTCCTGCTCTTTGGATCCAATGTTGTACCAATGAGAACAGCATGTTACTAAATCAAAACCAAATAGATTCATCATTTTAGACTCCATTAGCTAGCTTTACCATATTTTCAAAATCTCAGTCAATAATTCGCCTTTCCTAACCTGAAGCCCTCTAGCTTTTTACTTCCATCTGGGATAAATGATCTCTAAGTCTGTACAAAACTATCATCTTATCTTCATACCTCTCCTGGTTGAATACATTACTTAGCAGATCTCTTGTCTCCCTTTTAATCCCCTCTCTTTGCTGCAATATATCCTGAAGTGTCTTTCTAAAGGAGGGTTCACAAAAAAGACACTTCTGGGTCTCTGCCAGGCTGAAAATGCATTTAGTTTTCCTTTATATATAATTGATGATTTGGCCAGATATAGAATTCTTGCTTGGAAATTTCAAATCATTAATACATTGATTATAGATCTATAATTTTGACAAAAAATTTTATGCCAGTGTGATTCTTAATACTTTTTATACCCTCACCTCTCTCTCTTTTTATCTCTCTCCCTCTCTCTCTCTCCATATTTCTGTGAAGAAAGGAATTTTCTGTGTCTCTTTCCCTCAGGATTTTCTCTTTTCCTTTTAGATGCCTTGAATTTAATAATAGTATTATAATTTTTTTCATTCATTTTGCTGAACACTAAATGTATTTATGTATTCTAACAATTGATACATTTTTCTCTATGGGATTACTTCATTTCTACTATTATTATTATTTTGGGACAGACTTTACTCTGTCACCCAGGTGCAGTAGTGCAATCTGCAATCTCAGCTCACTGTAACTTCTGCCTCCTGGATGCAAGTGATTCTCCTGCCTCAGCCTCCTGAGTAGCTGGGACTATAGGTGCTCACCACCACACCCAGCTAATTTTTTATTTTATTTTATTTTATTTTTCAGTAAAGTCAGGGTTTCACTATATTGGCTAGGCTGGTCTTGATCTCCTGGCCTCAAGTGATCCATGAGCATCAGCCTCCCAAAATGCTGGGATTACAGGTGTGAGCCACTGTGCCTGGCCCACTTTTACTATTATTTTTTCTTTTCTTTTCTTTTTTTTTGAGACGGAGTCTCACTCTGTCACCAGACTGGAGTGCAGTGTTTCGATCTTGGCTCACTGCAACCTCTGCTTCCTGGGTTCAAGCGATTCTCCTACCTCGGCCTCCCAAGTGGTTGAAACTACAGGCATGCGCCACCACACCGAGCTAATTTTTGTATTTGCAGTCAAGACGGGGTTTCACCATGTTGACCAGGATAGTCTACTGTTATTTTCTTAATAGTTATATCCCTAAGTTTAATCTTGTTATTTTCTTCTGAAACTTGTGCTTGTCAGATATTGAATATTCTCAATTATTTGTTTCTTATATTCTCTTTTATTTTACATCTTTAGCTTTCTTCTATGTTCTGAAGTCTCTCACTTTATTTTTTAGTATTTCTAATGAATTTTTAATCCTAGCAACATATTTAAATTTCTATGAACTTTCTCATTACTAAACATTATGGATTATGTACTAGTATTATTACTACATAATTATTACTATATTACTACATACTTGGCTATTTTCTAAATACCTTATACATATCTCATTTAATCCTCAAAATAATGGAATAATTAGTGTCTATATTTTCAAGTTGAACAAAGTAGAACATACAGAGGTAAAGCAACTTGCCCGAGGCCACTGTCCTAATCAGTTTGGGCTGCTGTAACAAATACTATAGATTGAGTGGCTTATAAACAACATAAAATTATTTATTACAGTGTTAGAGACTGGAAGTATAAATTCAGGGTGCCAGCATGGTTGGGTTCTGGTGAGGGCCCTCTACCAGGTTTCAGAGTGCTGACTTCTCCTTGTTTCCTCACATGGCAGAAAAAAAGACAAGAGAACCTCTGGAATCACTTTTATAAATGCACTAATCTCATTCAGGGCTGTTCCTTCATGACCTAATTACCACTCAAAGCCCTATTTCCTACCTTCACATTGGGAGTTAGGATTTCAACAGTCACCTAGCTAATAAGTGGTGAAGTAGAATTTGAATCCAGTCAGCCTGACCCCAGAGACATTGCTTTATTTTTATTAAATAATTTATTTTTTTTTTTAGCAACAAGGTCTTGCTGTGTTACCCAAGCTGGTTTTGAACCTCTCAGCTCAGGTGATCCTCTTGCCTTGGCCTCTTGAGTAGCAGAAATATGCTACCATGCCCAGCTCAGAATTTGCTGTTTGTTTTTCACTTTTTTCTATTTAAAAATCTATCAGAATTCAAAACAGTGTATACAGCATATACGTACAAAGTGTATACAACATATATGTACAATTTAAAACAATAATAATAAGGTCATTCGTCTACCCATTACCCAGTTTAAGAATTAGAACGATGCCAAGACCTTGGAAGTCTGTGTGCCTCCCTGTTGAAAGACGTTATGTGTCTTTCAACCCTGTGTAAAGCAATCAGTATTCTGAATTTTGTACTTGTTTGCTCTTATTTATAGTTGCAATAGATAAGCATGTATTCCTAAATGATATATCATTTAGTTTTATCTGCCTTTGCAGTTTATATAAATGAATTTATGTAGTGTGGATCCTCTGTGAGCTTGCTCTGTTTAATCATTATGGTATTGAATTTATTTATATTAATTCAGTTCATTAATTTACACTGTTCTATAGTATTCCATTGTACAAATACATTTTTACCTTTAAATTCATTTTCCTAATGATTGACTTTTGGGCTGTTCTAAGAGTTTGGTTACTATAAACAATGCTGCTATAAGCATTATTGGATATATTGCCTCACACACTTGGGCAAGAGTTCCTTTTGGGTATGGACATCCTGGAAGGGACTATCTGGGTCATACCAAGAACCAGGAAAATATTAAAGTGAATGAAAAAGACAACAAAGGGATGCTGACACCAAGATGACAGATGTTAGTATTATCTGACAAATATTTATAAACAGACCTCATCAAAATGCTTCAATGAGCAATTATAAACATATTTGAAACAAATGAAAACCAGAGTCTTGGCAAAAAAAAAGAGAAAGATATAAAGAAATGCTTATGGAAATTTTAGAAATTAAAGATACAATAATTGGGCCAGGTGCAGTGGTTCACACCTGTAATCCCAGTACTTTGAGAGACTGAGATGCATGGATCACCTGAGGTCATGAATTTGAGACCAGCCTGGCCAACATGGTGAAATCCCATCTCTACTAAAACCATCAAAATTAGCCAGATGTGGTGGCACATGCCTGTTATCTCAGCTACTTGGGAGGCTGAGGCAGGAGAATCACTTGAACACGGGAGGCAGGGAGGTTGCAGTGAGCCAAGATTGACCCACTGCACTCTAGCCTGGGTGACAGAGCAAGACTGTCAAAAACAACAAACAAACAAACAAAACAAAACAGAACACCCAGGTATAATAATTGAAATAAAAACTCAAGAGATGGGCTCCACAGCAGAATGGAGGGAACAAAAAATCAATGAACCAGAAGATGGAACAATAGAAATTATCATTCTGAAGAGGAAAGAGAAAATAGATCATAAAAAATGAACAGAAGCCAAGAACCTGTGGGGCCATACCAAAAGATCTAACATTTGTGTCATTGGAGTCCCAGAAGGAGATCAGAAAGAGGGTGCAGCTAAAAATGTACCCAAAGGGCTGGGCGAGGTGGCTCATGCCTGTAATCCCAGTACTTTGGGATGCCAAGGTGGGCAGACTACGACGTCAGGAGCTCGAGACCAGCCTGACCAATATGGTGAAATCCCCGTCTCTACTAAAAATACAAAAATTAGCGAGGCATGGTGGTGTAAATTTGTATTTTTGTATTTTGGGAGGCTGAGGCAGGAGAATCAGTTGAAGCCGGGAGGCAGAGGTTGCAGTGAACCAAGATCATGCCACTGCACTACAGCCTGGGCAACAGAGCGAGACTTTGTCTCAAAAAAAAAATATATATATATATACACTCAAATAAATCATGGCTGGAAATAAAGCAAATTGGCAAAAGGCATAAACCAGAGATTCAAGAAGCTAAAAAAAATCCCAAACAGGATAAACCCAAAGGAATCCATACCAAGAGAAATCATAGTCAAATTTCTGCAAACTAAAGACAAAATATCTTTAAAGTAATGAAGGAGAAATGACATCTTACCTACAGGGCAATGACAGTTTGAATCAGAGTAGATTCCTCTCAGAAACCATAAAAGTTAGAAGAAAGTTGCACAATATTTTTCAAGTGCTGAAAGAAAAGGACTGTCATCCCCAAATCCTATGTCCGGTGAAACCAGCCTTCAGGAAAAGAATTTGTTGCCAGTATACCTACCTTAAAATAGTTGCTAATTCAAGTTCTCCAAACAGAAAGAAACAATTTAAAAAGTAATCTTGGAACATCAAGAAAGAAGAAACAACAGAAGAAACAAAATTATGAGTAAATACAATGTACTTCTTTTTCACTTGAGGTTCCTAAATTATGTTTGGTGTTTAAATCCAAAATTATAACACTTTCTAAATGTGGTCCTAAGTGTATGTACAGGAATTATTTAAAACTTATTATAAATGAAGGGGGACAAAAGGACACAAAGGGAGATGCATTTTCTACGCTTCAACTGAACTGGTAAAATGACGTCAGTAAACTGATAAGTTATGTATGTATAGTATAATACCTAGAGTAACTACTAAAAAGCTATAAAAAGTGATACACTAAAAAAATCCACTACAGCTAAATCAAAACAGAATTCTAAAAAGTGTTCCAATAACCCACAGGAAGTTAGAAAATGAAAACAGAGAGAGAAAAAAAAAAACAGGAAACAAAAAATGTCAACATTAATCTCTACTAATCAACAATTACATTAAATGTAAATGGTCTGAGCACATCAATTAAAACAAAAACATTGGGGGAATGGGTTAAAAAATCATAACCCAACTGTATGTCTCAAAGAAACTTAATTTCAAATATAATGATATAGGCAGATTGGAAGTAAAAGACAAAAATGTATACAATTATTAATGAAAAAAATAAAGCAAGAGATGGGTGCAGTGGCTCATGCCTGTAATCCCAGCACTTTGGGAGGCCAAGGCGGGTGGATCACCTAAGGTCAGGTGTTCAAGACCAGCCTGGCCAACATGGTAAAACCCTGTCTCTACTAAAAATTAGCTGGGTGTGGTGGCACACACCTGTAATGCCAGCTGCTCAGGAGGCTGAGGCAGAGAATTGCTTGAACCTGGGAGGTGGGGGTTGCAGTGAGCCGAGACTGTGCCATTGTACTTCAGCCTGGGCAACAAGAGCAAAACTCTGTCTCAAAAATAAAATAAATAAATAAAGCAGGAGTGCCATAATGTCATATAAAGTAGACATGAGAGCATAAGAAAATAATCAGAGACTGCATGAGACATATCAGAGACAGAGTGGGATATTATATAGTGATAAAAGAAGAAAACATTGCAATCCTAAATGTATACATACAAAACTGCAAAATGTATGAAGCAAAAACTGATAGAAAGAGAAATAGAGAAATCCACAATTACAGTTGGACATTTCAATGACCTTCAACAACTGATAGAATAACTAGACAGAAAATCAGCAGAGATACAGAAGAACTCAACAATATCATCAGCCAACAGCATCTAATTAATATTTATAAAACACTCCAATACCAGAATACACCAGAACACTCCAACATAAGAATGCACCAGAGTAAACAATACCAGAATAGATATTATTTTCAAATGCTCACAGAACATATATAACCACATCCTCAGCCATAAAACCAACCTCAGCCAAATTAATAGTGAAATCATACGGAGTGGGTTCTCCAAGCACTAAATTAAACTAAAAATAAATAATGGAAAGCTAAGAGGAAAACCTTCAAACACTTGGGGGATATGAAGAAACATACTTCTAAATAATCTTTACATCAAAAAGAAGATCTCAAGGGAAATTTAAAAATACATTGACCTGAATTGAAAATGAAAATACAACACATCAAAATTTATGAGACATAGCTAACACAGTGCAGAGTGGAAAGCTTTATAGCACTAAATGCATACATTAGAAAAGAGGAAAATTCTCAAATCCATCACCCACCAGTTTATCAATTTCAAACTTCTACCTCAAGAATCTAGAAAAAGATGAAGAATATAAACCCGAAGCATTCAGAAGGAAGAAAATAACAAGATAGTAGAAGAAATCAAGAAAATTTAAAGCAAAAGTAATAAAGCAATAAAGAAACAAAGAACTAGTTATTTGGAAAACATTGAAAACAAAATAAAATAAAATAATGAACTTCTAGCAATACTGACAAAAAGTCTTGCCCAAACATTTTAGATTTCAAATGTGATTTAGTATCAAATCATTTATATCATCGACTTTCTAGCAGCATATCTCCTATTAATTGGGCTACGTTAAGTGATTGCTTATATATAATCTCTATCTTTTCCCTGTATTATTGTGTTTTTCTTTCCATATAAATAAAGAAGAGTTTTAAAATAATCAGTTGTCCTTGAAGGTCTTTATCTTTCTCCTTTGATAAAGCTAAATAATGTTTTAAATTTTTAATGGGATTAACTGAAACATAAAATGGAAATCAGCTATACCAGCTGTGCAGTACTGGTATGGGTTGCATATCCCTAATCCAAAAATTCAAAAATAGGAAATGCTCCAAAGCCCTAAACTTTTTGAGCCAATAAATAAACGAATAAAGCAGGAGTAGCCAGAAGGTTATATAATGATGCCACAAGTGGAACATTCCACACAAAAGTACACAATGCAAACTTTGTTTCATGCACAAAATTGTTCAGAAACATTACATAAAATTGCCTTCAGGATATTTGTGTAAGATGTATATGAAACCTAAATGAATTTCATGTTTAGGCATGGGTCCCATTCCCAACATATCCCAGTATGTACATGTGAATGTTCTAAAATAAAAATCTGAAATCTGAAACACTTTTGGTCTCAAGCATTTCGGACAAGGGCTGCTGAACCTATAATTACAGGCTAACTACATAAAATTAAGTTTAACATACTTTACAACATTTCATCAGTTAAAATACTATTTCAGCTTACTGGTAACGATCAAGCTAATTAATCTATCACTTCACGTTGCCATGCATGAGCATAAAGAATATGGGATATGGTGCTTTTTCACATTGTCTACTTTTCCATCATGTGTCTAGATGAGACCAAGGTTTTGCTCCCCAGTTAATAAAACTGAGCTGTCAAAGTATGATTAAGATGATTCCCAGTGAATGATGAAAATGTTCTATATCTTGAAAAAAGTGTGAATTACACACATGGATTCATTTGTTAAAGTGGTGCAGTTAAGATTGGTGCATTTCAATTTCTGTAAACATTGCCTTAAGGAAAGAACTATGCAAAAGTAATCATTGAGTGGGAAGCACAGAATGGAGAGAAAGGTATAGACAGGACAAGAAGACAGAATGTGAAGCTGGTTGTGTACAGAGGCTTACTCTGTTTACTTTTATATGTTGGAATTTTTCCATAATAAAAATTTTAAGTTAATGATTCCTTATGAGAACATGTTTATGAATGCAAAGTTAATTCAACTCTACTCTAGCAAATCAAATCAAAGCAAAAGAGGGCAAGGCAGAGACGCATTCTCCTGAAACAATCTAATGTAATCCATTTTCTATAAAAAGGCAGTTTCTTGATAGACCCAACTGATATTTTTGGGGGTACTTTCAAATGCTATCTTCTTTCTATAAACTATCAATGTTATCAAAGACATTTCAAGGATCTAAATGAAATTTGACAAATATTGTACTGTTGATAAATTTTCTTTGAAGTAAAAAATAATTCAACAACCCATATTTGAGGATGCCTGGTTGTGCTTCAGGAAAAGAGAGTGAATAAAAACTTTGCGGATGCCATTAAGCTGGAATCAGAACCCAGAATGCCCACTCAAAAAAAGAAGCATTTAAGATTGAGCAGGAAATAATGGCCTTGTTTCAACAAAGAAACCACACCCATCCAAGATGTTTATGATTGTTGGTTTTACTTTATAAGTTCATTTTGTTATTCACATCCTCAAAGAACTGTGTGTTCTCAGTAACATCTATCAAGTGAAACTTGGCAGCTGGTCACACTGATAATCTTTTGTTTTTTTGGCTACATGGAGGTAATTTTGAACTACAAGACCACCTCAGCTATTCAGAGTTTAGATTTTATTTAGCCTTACTTATTTTACCTAGAGTTTATGTGTTTGAAAATATCCTGATTTTTAATCTTCTATCACCTTGGCTCTTACCTGAAGTGAACTTTGCTTGAGCTCAACTGATTTCGTCTCTCAATAAATACTAAATCAATCTGAAATGAATTGAATTGTTTGGCATATTTTGACTCTTCTATGTGCATTAATCTATTTCATACATTTTCAGTTTGTTTAGAGATACATTTTTCAACATATCTGAGCAGAAACTAGTGAGATGAGAATGGATATAGCCATAATATTCCATCATTGAATTCCACAGCATTCACTCAAATGTAATTCACCTTTTTTACAGTACCTTAATTTGGCCTATATTTATAGGACATGCTGTTTTTTGTGCTGTGAGAAGATGGTGAAAGTGATTCTTGAATGTTCATTTTCTGCATTGCATCATGTTGGTACAACAGGGTAATATATTTGGACCTTGATTAAATAATGTAAGAGGGGAATTTGATTTTTAAAAATTCAGAAAAAAATGCACAAACCTCTTAAAACAATGTCTAATTCTATTCATCCAAAAATAGAGTAGAATCCTAAAATGCTTATCAAATACTTGATTGCCTCTAGTCCCTCTTTTAAATACTTTTTTGCTTAGATACATCTATCATATGTACTTCTTGGCTTAAAACAAAAACATACACAAAAAAACCAACGCTCCCAAGCAATTATTTATGCATGTGGTCCACACACTCAGCTTGAAAAACACTGACTCAACTTAAAAATCTTTGTAATGCTCAGATTTCGGAAATGCTATTGACCTGAAAATATCTCATGAAGTTATTAGTTTGGACGCGTGGTGGCGGTACAGGCTAAGAGAGTGGATGACAGCTCTGCAGATTCGGTGGACTCCGTTTCACCCAGAAGCCAAGTAAAAATACAAACCACATTTACAGCTAAAGCTGAGATAGACGTGTCCAGGAAGGCAGTCGTCGCCAGACAAGTTATAAGAACGAATTTTAAAATTTCTAGCAAAGACATCTCCGAGAGTCGACTGTGGATGTGGTGATTGGGAGCTGAAAAGGACTTTTCTTCTGGAATCACACATAACAATAGACATGAAGCAAACTAAAGCACATAACAAGAAAAGGCAAGTGGCGTTCTTCATTTTATTGGTGCTTTGGGGAGAGGGGGGTTCTGAATCGATTCAGTATTCCGTGTTGGAGGAGACAGAAAGTGGCACGTTTGTGGCCAACTTGACAAAGGACCTGGGACTGAGGGTGGGGGAGCTGGCTGCACGAGGCGCCCGGGTTGTTTTCAAAGGGAACAGACAACTTTTGCAGCTGGATCCACAGACCCATGATTTACTGCTAAATGAAAAATTGGACCGGGAGGAGCTGTGTGGCCCCACTGAGCCGTGTGTGCTAACTTTCCAAGTGTTACTGGAAAACCCCTTGCAGTTTTTTCAGGCTTCCTTGCGAGTCAGAGATATAAATGACCACGCCCCGGAATTCTCTGCCGGAAAAATGCTCCTGAAAATATCAGAAATTACTACGCCAGGAAAGATATTTCCTTTAAAAATGGCACATGATTTAGACACTGGCAGCAACGGCCTTCAGAGCTACACAATCAGCTCCAACCCTCACTTCCATGTTCTCACCCGGAATCGCAGCGAAGGCAGGAAGTTCCCGGAGCTGGTGCTGAACAAACCGTTGGACCGCGAGGAGCAGCCCCGACTCAGGCTAACGCTCACCGCGCTGGATGGCGGGTCTCCGCCTCGGTCAGGGACCTCTGAGATTCAGATTCAGGTTTTGGACATCAATGACAACGTCCCCGAGTTTGCTCAGGAGCTCTACGAAGCGCAAGTCCCTGAGAACAACCCCCTCGGCTCCCTGGTTATTACCGTCTCAGCCAGAGATTTAGATGCAGGATCGTTTGGGGAGGTATCTTACGCCCTGTTTCAAGACGATGACGTCAACCAACCCTTCGAAATAAACGCAATCACAGGAGAAATTCGGCTGAGAAAGGCTTTGGATTTTGAGGAAGTTCAGTCATATGACGTGGATATTGAGGCGACAGATGGCGGAGGCCTAACAGGAAAATGCTCTTTAGTCGTCAGGGTCCTGGACGTGAATGACAACGCCCCGGAATTGACCATGTCTTTCCTCATCAGCCCCGTGCCAGAAAACTTGCCAGAGATCATAGTGGCAGTTTTCAGTGTTTCAGACGCAGACTCTGGACATAACCAACAGGTTATCTGTTCAATAGAAAACAATCTTCCCTTTCTACTAAGACCTTCCGTGGAGAATTTCTACACCATAGTAACAGAAGGCGCGCTGGACAGAGAGACCAGAGCCGAGTACAACATCACCATCACCGTCACAGACTTGGGGACACCCAGGCTGAAAACCGAGCAGAGCATAACAGTGCTGGTCTCCGACGTCAATGACAACGCCCCCGCCTTCACAAAAACCTCCTACACCCTGTTTGTTCCCGAGAACAACAGCCCCTCCCTGCACATCGGCAGCGTCAGCGCCACAGACAGAGACTCAGGAACCAACGCCCAGGTCACCTACTCGCTGCTGCCGCCCCAGGACCCGCACCTGCCCCTGGCCTCCCTGGTCTCCATCAACGCGGACAACGGACACCTGTTCGCCCTCCGGTCGCTGGACTACGAGGCCCTGCAGGC
>NW_016107391.1:1023877-1026956 GCF_001604975.1 Cebus imitator
GCTGCTCGGTGCCCGAGGGTCCCTTTCCAGGGCATCTGGTGGACGTGAGCGGCACCGGGACCCTGTCCCAGAGCTACCAGTACGAGGTGTGTCTATCGGGAGATTCCGGGACAAGTGAGTTCAAGTTCCTGAAGCCGATTATTCCCAACTTCCCTCCTCAGGGCACTGAGAGAGAAATGGAAGAAACCCCCACCTTTCGGAATAGCTTCCCATACAGTTAAGTGTGGGATTATTTTACTAAATTTTACTATTTTAACTTAAAGTTACATGTTATTGATGGTCTGTTTCTTGCTTATTTTACCTCTATTCTTTAGGTTGAAATTTTTTATTAAAGATAGTGGGTATCTTAGTATTTCCTGTTCATGCTTAGTAGTTTATTACTTCACTGGAGGGTATTTGACAAAATGAACAGAAAGTAAATTTTTAATTGCATATTTAAAAATTTTTGAAATTATCTATTCTCCCCCCCCCACCCCCAACCCCGGCAAAGCAATGTATTCTAACTCCTTAAGTAAAATTGTGTTTCTAGCTATGGGTAAGGGTTGTTTCACTATTGCTATGTAGGACTGTTTTTAAAATGTGAGCATTTCATATTATTTAATCTTCCAATGTCTCATTTTGTGGTAACTCCTACAGCAGTGTGTAACACTAAAAATAAGAATAGTAGCTAAAACACTAAGGTAGCCCTTCATACTTGTATTTCAGTATCCCATAATGATCAATTCATATTTTCTGTGAATATAACTTTACTGAAGGGTCAACAAGTCAGTTTGTGAGCCTCTTGTAAGAACCTAATGGTCTTTAAAAAAAAATCATGCCAATTATAAGTGCTTAATAAATATTTGCTGAATGTTACTAACATTCTAATGTTGATTAAAAAAACTATAGTATCTACAAATGGAGAAATGCTAATATCCTCTTTACAATAAAATATCCTTGCCAATGAGTGAAAGTATGAAACATCACTCCCTACTCAAATCACTCTTGCTTTCCTCCAAAACAGAAAACACTCTTCACTCTTTTACTCACCCTACATACCATTATAGAAAATAAAATACTTAGCACATTTTATCTTCGTCTTTGTCTAACAATTTGAAAATTTAAAAGCTTTGAAATTATATTTGCCAAACTTCTCCTCTCACTTTCTCAAGATATTTGATATCTGCCAAGATCTAAGTAGGGTTTTAGTGGCAGGTTATTCGGTAACATCAGATTTTCCCTTACAGTGTTGTGTAGCATCATTTGCCTGTATTAACCATAATACCATTTACCTTCACAGTTTAGCCCATAGTCTTATCTGTGTCAGTTGTATTTGTGATATTTCATGTAAAAATCCCTCTTTCAACTTTCTATCAAAGGCAAGCAATGTATATTAAAATGGCAATTCAGTGATTATTTTATTTTTATTCTTAATTGAAGTGGAACTGGGCTGACCTAAATTATATTTGACTGTGTTTTGTGTCCAGATAAGTGAACTCACTGTCATGGATGAATACCAACTTTATTGGCAGTGAGTGTGGGGAACATTTACTGTTTTGTGTTCTCAGATATATACCCTCTTCTCCTTAGAATAGCATTCTTCTTTGGTGAGACTTCTTCCTCCATTGTTCTCACTCCAGTCACTTGGCTTTAGCTGGAGCTGTAGTGTTTTCCAATATTCCCATCTCCTTAATCCTAGAGAATGTACTGGGGTGCTGTCCTGTCCAATGCAGACAGGTCAATACCCTTCCCCAGAAAGTGTGTTTTCGACTTTGTCAACTTTGTTGTCTTCTTTATGACTGTAAAAAAAAAAAAAAAAAAAAAATTGCCTAGTTTTTGTGGATTTTATTTTTTTTTTTTTTTTTTTTGAGATGGAGCTTGCTCTGTCACCCAGGCTGGAGTGCAGTGGCATGATCCTGTCTCACTGCAACTTCCACCTCAAGTGACTCTTCTGCCACAGCCTCTCAAGTAGCTGGGACTACAGGTGCATGCCCTGTGGTAGAGATGAGGTTTCACTGTATCGGCCAGGCTGGTCTTGAACTTCTGGCCTCAAGTGATCTGCCCGCCTCGGCCTCCCAAAGTGCTGGAATTATAGGTGTGAGCCACCGTACCTGGCCTATATTGATTTTTAATAAAACAAATTGCCATTTTTCTCTAAACTCGAAACTTCACTGTGCATTGCACATAATGAATTTATGAAGGAAAAAAATCCCAATGAGTGGCCAGATATAGTAGCTCACACCTGTAATCCCAGCACTTTGGGAGGCCAAGGTGGGTGGATCACTTGAGGTCAGGAGTTCGAAACCAGCCTGGCCAATATGGTGAGCATAGTATCTACTAAAACTACAAAAATTATCCAGGTGTGGTGGCTCGTGCCTGTAGTCCCAGCTTCTCAGGAGGCGTGGTGGCGTGAGCCTGTAGTCCTAGCTTCTCAGGAGGCTAGTCAGGAGAACGGCTCGAACCTGGGAGGTAGAGGTTTCAGTGTGCCAGGATTGTAGCCACTGCACTGCAGCCTGAGTGACAGAGTGAGACCATATCTCAAAAAAAAAAAAAAATCCCCAATGGTTATGTAGACCAGAGACTAACAAGAAATAATATTTTTATTTTCTTTCAGGAGTTACAGGCACATTACAATTTGAGAGGGGAACTAGATTTTGATGAAAGTTCGTAATTTATTCCAGTACAATAGAACAAATTAGTATTTTTGTAACAGAATGTAAATTTTCCAAGAACAAGAATTTTTATGTTTCATTTACTGTATTACCCCAAGAAGCTACAGGTAAATACTTAATAAATGAATTTGCCTGGAGCAGTTTTGTGTACTGAACTTTCACCTTTAGAATGAAGATGAATATAGGTACAGACATTACTTTTGCTGTCAGAACTATTGTTAGCTACCTGAACAAGACCTCATAATAGGTGGGGGGAAAGGGAGTATAAAACAGGCTATGACCTAAAAGGCCTGCTTTGAAATGAAAATTACCGCTGGGCACGGTGGCTCAAGCCTGTAATCCCAGCACTTTGGGAGGCTGAGGCGGGTGGATCACGAGGTCAAGAGATCGAGACCATCCTGGTCAACATGGTGAAACCCCGTCTCTAT
>NW_016107391.1:1027193-1028286 GCF_001604975.1 Cebus imitator
AAAAAAAAAAAAAAAAGAAATGAAAATTACCTGAAGTTGTAAAGCAGAACGCTTGGTGGCGCTGCAGGCTAAGAGAGTGAAAAACGGCAGAATCAGTGTCTCCTAAAAAGCTGTGCGGGTTTTCTGGCAGCTCGAAAAGGAAATATTTTTTCACTCCTGGAGATAGAAGATTTCCAAGAGGCAGCCGTCCCATGTCGGTCAATGTTAAAAAGAACTAACTCAAGATATTTAAATGAAGATAGCTGAGTTGGCTGTAAAGCAATTATTTTGTGATTAGATACTGCATCTTTTGCATCCTGAGAAATGGTGGAGATGCGGCTCCCCAAAGCGCCAGAGAAAAGGCAAGTGACTGCCATTATTTTCTTATTACTACTGTGGGAGGTGGGCAGCGCTAGCATTAAGTATTCAGTCCTAGAAGAGAGGGACAGCGGCTCTTTTGTGGCCAACCTAGCAAAAGATCTGGGGCTGGGTGTAGGGGAGCTGGCTGCGAGGGGCGCCCGGATTCTTTCCAAAGGAAACAAACAGTATTTGCAGCTCGAACGGAAGAGTGGGAATTTGCTCCTAAAAGAAAAATTGGACAGGGAGGAGTTGTGCGGTGACACAGATCCATGTATACTGCATTTCAAGGTGTTACTGAAAAATCCGGTGCAGTTTATTCAAGGTGAACTACAGCTCCAAGATGTAAATGACCATGCCCCAGAATTCTTGGAAAATGAAATCCTCCTGAAAATCCCTGAAGGCAGCCATCCAGGGACTTCATTTCCTTTGAAAAAAGCTCAAGATTTGGACGTAGGTAGCAACACAGTTCAGAACTACACAATTAGCACCAACTCCTATTTTCACCTTTTCACTCGCAATCACAGCGACGGCAAGAAATACCCAGAGCTGGTGCTGGACCAAGCGCTGGACCGCGAGGAGCAGACCCAGCTCAGGTTAACCCTCACAGCGCTGGATGGTGGGTCACCGCCCAGAACTGGGACTTCCCAGGTTCTCATAGTGATTGTAGATATCAATGACAACGCCCCTGAATTTGCTCAGCGGCTCTACGAGGTGCAGGTCCCAGAGAATACCCCTATAGGTTCCCTTGTCGTTA
>NW_016107391.1:1029571-1046548 GCF_001604975.1 Cebus imitator
GGTGGTGGCGTTGGCCTCGGTGTCGTCGCTCTTCCTGTTCTCGGTGCTCCTGTTCGCGGCGGTGCGGCTGTGCAGGAGGAGCAGGGCGGCCTCGGCGGGTCGCTGCTCGGTGCCCGAGGGTCCCTTTCCAGGGCATCTGGTGGACATGAGCAGCACCGGGACCCTGTCCCAGAATTATCAGTATGAAGTTTACGTGGCAGAAAGCGCTGAGAGCCAGTTCAAGTTTCTTAAGCCGATACTTCCCAACTTCCTGGGTGAAGGGACTGGTAGGGACAGTGAGACAAACTCCAACTCCAGGAATCATTTTGGGCTCAATTAGGAATCTAACAGACAACACGTCATGACAAATCATAGAATTCACTGAATGATCTATAAGTTCTCTCATTCACATAGAGCCACATATTCACACATTAGTAACGGCTGTCCTATTTGTAGCTCTTTCTATCTGCTGGACTATTTTCCATTCCCTCTGATTTTTCTTGTGGTTGTTGTCAGCTATCTTAATTATAGCATGTTCACACAATAGCAGAGCAGAGAAATGGTGTTTCCTAGGGTGCTTGTTATTTAGTCAGATTTTGGAACTCACAGGTGTTTTCTGGTTCCCAATATTTGAACTTGTTCACTGATATGTTATGACTAAAAGAATGGTATTTGAAACTTTCTGATTGTCATCAGCATGACTCCAACTCTATTGTAAATGACAACTTTTAGTTTAGAAAATAATTTTCATCTATGCAAAAAGTTTAGCAATCTTGTAAATTGTTGCATTTCTATTGTGTTGTTTCAAAAATACTACTCTTTCCTCAAATGAATCAATATTTTACCTAGATGATGTTTCCTTTCTTGAATTTTTTCTTTCAAAATTGATATTTATAGACCATCAGCTGTTATTCTAAAGAACTTCTGTTACATGAAAGAATAGTAGAAAAAAGGTTGGCTGACTTGTGATTACTTTAAAAAAAATAATAAATAGCTTTGGTATGTAAATAATGATTCTTCTTCTTTTAAAATAATAGCAGTTGGGCTCAGTGGCTCACATGTCTAATCCTAGCACTTTGGGAGGCTGATGTGGGTAGGTCATCTGAGGACAAGAGTTCAAGACCAGCCTGGCCAACATGGTGAAACCCCATCTCTACTAAAAATACAAAAATTAGCCAGGCATGGTGGTGAGTGCCTGTAATCCCAGGTACTTGGGAGGTTGAGGCAAGAGAATGGCTTGTGCCTGGGAGGTGGAGGTTTCAGAGAGCCGAGGTCATGCCACTGCACTCCAGCCCGTATGAAAAAGAGAGACTCTGTCTCAAAAAAATATATAAATAAATAAAATAAAATAAAATATGGTCATATAATTCAAACATACAGTAAGTACAAAAAAGAAAGCAAATTAACATCATTATTCCACAATCAGAAATAATTTCATTAAGTCAACATTATTCTAAAGTATTTAAATGAATGCATATAAAAATAAAGTAATAGATGAAAATAATTTTATAAAATGGATCTATAATTGATAGCTTGTGATTAAGATGATCAGATTGAATATAATAAAACGAAGTGTGAAACTATAGAACTTGCTTTAGCTTTGATAAGTAGTTCCTATGAAGGTTAAAAAGCAATATTAGATGCATATTAAGACATTAGCATTACTAAACTGTCTGCTTAGAAATGAGCAAATAAACATTTTATATGCTTTCTCTTCTTTCTTAACCTTACTTATATTTTTTGTATTGTATATATATTACCTTATCAATATTTATAACATTTACAATGTATTTTGAAAGAATACTTCCCATAACTGTTTAGGCATTTCATATCTTTTTTTAGACAGAGTTTTGCTCTTGTTGCCCAGGCTACAGTACAGTGGCACAATTTTGGCTCACTGCAGCCTCCACCTCCCAAGTTCAAGCAATTCTCCTGCCTCAGCCTCCTAAGTACCTGGGATGACAGGAATGTGCCACCACAACTGGCTAATTCTGTATTTTTAGTAGAGATGGGGTTTCACCATGTTGGTCAGGCTGGTCTCAAACTCCTGATCTCATGTGATCCACCTGCCTTGACCTCCCAAAGTGCTGGGATTACAGGCACGAGCCACCACACCCAGCTGGCATTTCATAGTTTTTAAATTTTAATTTAAAAGTCATATAGTGCTACTTTAAAAAAAATTTTATTCAAGTCTGACTGCCCAGGGCAACCAATTTTGATTCTCTTATGTGTGTTTTTCCATATTTACTTCCCCATTTTAAAAATCACATATGTTTATAAAGTGCTTTTTCTCAAATTCCAGTTTTAGATATCCATCTTTTAAGGGGTATACACACACAACTTGCACATTTCATTTACCTAGCAATATCAAAATTCTGTTCAGATAATGTTTATATAATTGTCACCATAAAAATATTAGTTGCACCTAAGTCTTATAAGTGAAAAGCAGGCTGGGCATGGTGGCTCACACCTGTAATCTCAGCACTTTGGGAGGCCGAGGTGGGTAGATCACCTGAGGTCAGGAGTTTGAGACTAGCCTGGCCAACATGGTGAAACCAGTCTCTATTAAAAATACAAAAATTAGCTGGGTGTGTTGGTGGGTGCTTGTAATCCTAGCTACTCAGGAGGCTGAGGCACAAGAATTGTTTGAACCCCGGAGGCGGAGTTTGCAGTGAGCTGAGGCCATACCACTGCACTACAGCCTGGGCAACAGAGTGAGACTTGGCCTCGAAAAAAATAAAAATTGAAAAGATTTCTTTATTTTTTCTTTTTACCTTTAAGGTCATAATTGCCTTCTTTTTCAACTTACTTTTCTATGTACATCTTTTAGGGATTATGTCAAGTCTAAAGCTTCTAACTAACTCATAATTCTATCAATTCCATTCTTTTCTGCTGGAGCCATCCTGGAGCTATTCAGAGTCTTGCTCCATTCATTGTACATTGTTTGCTCTCTAAACCTACTGCACAGCTGGCAGTTTGCTTTTTCCACTAACTTGGAAATTTATCTTCCTCTTCCATTTGATTTCCTCTTCTGGATTTTACATCTTGTTCTTGTTTGGTTTTCTCCCTTAAGTTTCAAAAGAATATTTGGTAATAAATCTTTTGATCACTTGAATATAGAAATTTTAGATGTCAGAAACTCACACGTCTATTTGAAGATTTTGTTGGGTGTGGAATTATAGGTTAGGAATTATTTGCTGCCAGTATTTTGAAGGCATTCCTCTGTTGTCTTCTAATCACCAAAGTTGAGATGGTCATCAACAATCTGATTACCCATTCTTTTCTGAGAACCTTTGTTTTCCTTTTAGATTCCTGATTCTCAACCAATGACAATTTTGCCACCTTTGGTAAATGTCTGGCAATTGCCAAACATTTGGCAATGTCTGGAAATACTTTTGATGAGCACAGCTGCCAATAGTGCTGAGGCTGAGAAACTTAGTTCTAGATAAGTTAAGGTTCTCATATGTATCTCCAGTGTTCTAGAATTTCATCATTATGTCAGAATGTAAGAATTTTGGTCATTTATTACACGAGTTACTCAGTGAGACTTGCCAATCTTGAGACATGTTGTTCAGGCTAGAACAGGGTTGTTGAGGTTTTTTATTTAAAAAAATCTTTTGTCTACTAAATGTTTTCCTTTTTTATTCTGCAACTCCTGTTAGTTGTATAGTGACCTAGTTTGATATTTAATTTTTCTTATCCTTGTTCTATCTTCTGTTTTTATTTTCCTGGATTCCAGTAAATTTCCTTTATGACTGAATTTTAAACTTTTGCTATGATAGTTTTACTTTCAAAAAGCTTTTTCTTAGTCTCTGCATATTTCTTTCTATAGTAGCCTTGCAGTTTTAAAATTGTTTGGTGAGATATAATTCACAAATCATAACATTCGCCTTTTTAAAAATTGAGTTCAGTGGTATATTCCAAGGGCTATACACTTATTACCACTACCTAATTCCAGAACATTTTCACATTTTCATCATCCCAAAAAAGAAACCTGGTACCCATCTGCATTTACTCCCCATTCCTTCCTCTTTCCAGCCTCTGGAAACTACTAATCAACTTTATGTTTCTTTGGATTTGCCTGTTCTGGATATTTCATGTAAATTGAGTCGTACAATATGTAGCCTTTTCTGTCTGCCTTCTTTCACCACAATGTTTTCAAGGTTCATTCATGTTATAGCATGCATCAGCACTTCATTAATTTCTATGGCTGAATAATATCCCATTGTATGAATGTACCACATTTTGTTTGTTCATCACTTGATGGACATTTTGGTTTGTTTTCACTATTTGGCCATTATGACTAATACTGCTAGGAACATTCATGCATGAGTTTTTGTGTGGACATGTTTTCAGTTCTCTTGGGTGTATACCTAGGATTGGAATTACTGGGTCATATACTGACTCTATGTAACTTTTGGAGGAATTGTCAAACTGTTTTCCAAAGTGACTATACCATTTTACATTCCTCTCAACCATGTGTGAGGATTCCAATTTGTCTACATCCTCACGGGCACTTTATTATTATTGTTATAGCCAACTTAGAAAGTGTGAAGTAGTATCCTATTATGGTTTGAATTGCATTTCCCAAACGACTAATGGTGTTGTATTTCTTTTCATAGCTTACTGGTCATTTGAATGTTTTCTTTAAAGAAATGTGTGCCCAAATTTTTTGCCAGTTATGTAATCTAATTTTTAAATATTTTAATTGTTGAATTTTATTAGTTCTTTATATATTCTGGATACTAGACTTATCAGACACATGGTTTACAAATATTTTCTGCCATTCTGTGAGTTGTCTTTTCACTTTATTGGTAGTATCCTTTGAAGTAAAAAAAGAGTTTTTAAAGTTTTGATGAAGCGCAATTATGGTTTTTTTTTTTTTCTTTTTTGAGATGGAGTCTCGCTCTGTCATCCATGCTGGAGCACAGTGGTACAATCTTGGCTCACTGAAACTTCCACCTCCCGGGTTCAAGCGACTCTCCTGCCTCAGTTTCCCAAGTAGCTGGGATTACAGGCGCTCGTCACCACCCTCGGTTAAATTTTTTGTATTTTTAGTAGAGATGGGGCTTCACCATGTTGGCCTGGCTGGTCTCAAACTCCTGAATCTCAGGTGATCCGCCGGTCTCGGCTGCCCGAAGTGCTGCAATTACAGGTGTGAGCCACCGTGCCCAGCCTATTTTTTTTTCTTTTTTAAAATCAGGCACTCCCAGTCACTGAGCCGCCGCCAAGGACTCAGCAGCCTCCCCCTTGAACCCCCTCGCTTCCCGACGTTCCATCCCTCCTGCCCGCCTTCTACCGCCGCCTTCCGCAGGCAGTTTCCACCGAGGAAGAGGAATCAAGGAATCGTATGGTATGTCCGCTATCCAGAACCTCCACTCTTTCGACCCCTTTGCTGATGCAAGTAAGGGTGATGACCTGCTTCCTGCTGGCACTGAGGATTATGTCCATATAAGAATTCAACAGAGAAACGGCAGGAAGACCCTTACTACTGTCCAAGGGATCGCTGATGATTACGATAAAAAGAAACTAGTGAAGGCGTTTAAGAAGTTTGCCTGCAATGGTACTGTAATTGAGCATCCAGAACATGGAGAAGTAATTCAGCTACAGGGTGACCAACGCAAGAACATATGCCAGTTCCTCGTAGAGATTGGACTGGCTAAGGACGATCAGTTGAAAGTTCATGGGTTTTAAGTGCTTATGGCTCACTGAAGCTTAAGTGAGGATTTCCTTGCAATGAGTAGAATTTCCCTTCTGTCCCTTGTCACAAGT
This sequence comes from Cebus imitator, assembly GCF_001604975.1. Lineage (NCBI taxonomy): Eukaryota > Metazoa > Chordata > Mammalia > Primates > Cebidae > Cebus > Cebus imitator. Next base: position 1,035,323 of record NW_016107391.1, read on the forward strand.
TTAAAAACCTCACAGCTTGTATAATGTAACCATTTGGGATACGCTTTTAACTTGGACTAGTGTAACTCCTTCATGCAATAAACTGAAAAGAGCCATTTAAAAATAAATAAATAAAATCAGGCACTCAAACATATTAAACATTGTATGTTTGAGTGAGACTAGTTGAGTGGTAGACCTCACCTTAGGGTAATGAAACAGGAAACATTTTATTTGGAGAGAAAACGTCAGTATCTGTAAGTTTTCTCTCTTGGGCTCACATTGTTCTTCAGAGAGGAATTCAGTAAGGATGGGTGGGATTGAAGTTATTATAAGCTTGACACCTAATACTTTGTAAGTGCCTTTGTTTGAGAGAAAATGTCTTAATTTGTTGTTTTTTTTAACCCTCTTCTCACTAAGATCTCAGTCCTGCCCTAAATTGTGCTGGTGTCCTTTAGTCCAGAGCCCTTTCTATTAAACCACTATGGATATTACACTTCCCGTTTTCTGCTATGATGAGAAAAGGGAAAGTGCCTTTCTTCACTGCCTATGAAAGGAATTCTCAGATATAAATATTCTTTATATAGATTTTCAGCCAATGTTGTTTTAGCCTCCCCCTGGGTCCTCAATCTGGATTATTACTTTGGCTAGATTTGATTTTCCTTCTCATTTGAGAGAGAGAGAGAGAGAGAGAGAGAGAGAGAGAGAGAGAGAAAGAAAGAAAGAAGGAAGGCAGGAAGGAAGGAAGGAAGGAAGGATGGAAGGAAGGAAGGAAGGCAAGAAGGAAGGAAAGAAACTCAATTGCCAATTGTCTGTGTGCTTTGCATCTTCCAAAATTTTTGTGACTTGTCTTCTCTATGGTTTATTCTTCTTTCATTATTGTTTTTCTTTATAGCTTTGTTTATTTTAAACTCTTGCTCTCTATCATTTACATAAAGTTTCAGGAAAAAATTGAGAGACTAGTGTGCTTAAACTGGAGTAAAATGCACTTCTTACTGTCAGTCATATTGTGATAGTTCTCCTGTACCTGAATCATTTATGTTGTTTTATCTCTAGATTTGCCTAATTTCATCAGATGTACGTCTTTAGATAAGAATTCACAGGTACTGTATTTTTTGAATTCTCACAGGCTTAAGAAATACAGTTTAGCTGGGTATAAAATTTTTCTATTGACTTTCTTTTCCTCAAAGATTTGTTGACATTAAATATTACATTAGTTCTTCTGTCCTAGTTTCTACAGTCATCTATAAGTCACTTGACCTTTATTCTTAAGTAATATATTTTTCAATAAGCATTCATCAGTACTAATGCAAGGTTTTACGAATTCTTTCCTGTTTGCTGCATTGTTGTCTTTGTACTCAACCAATAGCTTGGCTATGTGTAGAATAATTGAACTATAATTTATTTCCCTCAGAATCTTGTAGACATTTCCATCTGTTTTGATATTAAATGTTGCTGAGGGGAATTCTGAAGCATGTTTGCTTCACCTGTAGATAACTTGTTTTCAGATTATATCTTGACTATGGTAATTACACATTACTTTTCCCTGGAACTCAGCATGCCTTTTCAATCTGTTCATACATATATTTTCAAGTATATCATTTATATATGGTAAGTATATTTTGTTTTAAAATTGGCCTGATACTTCTAATATCTGAAGCTTGCATGGGCCTATGTCTGCCATATTTGGTTTCTACTCCTTCCCATTCATGAGGTCTTTGTTTCTTTGTAGGATGTACACGGTTGATTGCCCTTGAAAATTTATTTGTGGGGTATTTACAATGCCTAGGTTGCATATGTTCCTTGTTTCAAAATGGATTTTCATTTGTTTCAGCCAGGATATTGGAAACATTATCAATAGTGGATCATCACAATTAATTAAATGGCTTGAGGTTTCTTGCATCTCAACCTACGTATATTCAAAATACAAATACATAAGAGGGCCACATGGAGTGGTATGCGCCTGTAGTCCTAGCTACTCAGGAGGCTGAGTTGGGAAGATCACTTCAGCTTAGGAGTTTGATACCAGCCTAGGCAGTATAGTAAGACCCCATCTCAATACACATACACACACACATAACAATCTGTAGCTACAGCTTCCCAGGCATGTTTTTTTTTTTCTTTTTTTCTTCTCTGCTTAGCATCAGGGAGATTTCTATATAATTCCCTGGAGTCGGAGGCTGAGAGCAAGTTTAGATTTGCTGGTGTTTACACTGTAGTTACATTATGGATGTATCCCTGAGGCTTCCCTCAATATGAAGAGAATATTTCTATAATATGCTGCAACTGTGGTTATTTCTGAGCTTTGATTTATATTTCTTTAATCCCACATAGCTTCAGATCAAAGCCTGAGTACAAATATTTTTAATGCCCTGAGAGCATAGGAAGTTTTGTTGTTCTGATACACTGTTTATCCCTCTCTTCCAGGCTTCCATCAAAAATTGGGCTTTTTCTGCTCAATTCCACAATATTTTTTGCTCTTCATTAGTTTTGAAGTTTTTTTTTTAAGTTTTATTCATTATATTTTGGTTTCCTTAGGAGGATCATATGAATTATCAATACTATCATTTTCAGAAATGACAAGCCCTGTCTAATGTTTTTTCAACCTGAAGATTTAGTTTTTCCACCATTTCAATTATATAATTATTACGTTACTTTTCCTTTGAATCCATTGAATCCAATGTTTCATCCATTGAGTACTCTGCTCAGACAGATCAATAATCTCCCTTCTCCGCTAGGCAATACTGTCTTCGCAGAGAGGGCTCTTTATCTTATGGGCTTAGAAAAATATATACAGCCATTCATTGCTTAATAGCAAGAATACATTCTGAAAGCTGTGTCATTAGGTGATTTCATTATTGTTCAAACATCATAGAGTGTACTTATACAAATCTAGATTATGTACTCTACCACACACCTAGGATACCTTGTATATAGCCTATTGCTCCTAGGCTGCAAACTTGTACATCATCTTACTGTACTGACTACTGTAGACAATTATAACAAAATGGTGTTTGTGTGTCTAAACATAGAACAGATAATGCATTGTACTATGACATTACTACAGCTATGGCATCACTAGGCAACAAAAATTTTTCAACTTCATTACTATCTTACAGGACCACCATTGTATATGCCATCCATGGTTGACCAAAACATCATTATGCCACACATGACTGTATTGAATAAATATAGGTGAATAAGCATTGAATAAAGTAACAAATGAATTTCAGTCTGTTATTGTATCTGGCTTAGTAAGCCTAAACATGATAACAAAATATTTTATTTCTTTATTTTTATAAAATGTCCATTTATTATTTACAGTATTTGCTACTTGCTTTGTTCACCTAACAATATATCATTTAAAATATGTGATCCATCTTCCATTTTTTAAAATGTATATTGTGATATTGAGCCCTTTCTTATTTGTTTACAAATAATACATTTTTAAAACTAATTTTGACTTACTGTGTTGCACATTAGGGGAGGAAGAAAGATTTTTTAATTCGCTTTCAGATCATGCTCAGCTTTTTAGAAAAGATATCATCATATTTATCAAACACTTTTATCCTTTGTCTCTCAGGATTACATCTGAAATTTTTTATTTTCTCTTATTCTTAAACTAAATTGTGTTAGATCAAGGTACTAGTGCCTTAAAGACTTGATGATTTGGTGTTTTACACTTTTTTCCTTTATGAACGCTAATTAAGAGGCTCCTATTACTTATAATTTGAGTGAAGGAATAAAATTTTGGGTTTAGATGAATTATTCAGAGTTCAGGACAAAAAACAAAAAAACCACGCTGTGTGTCTCTAACCAAAATCAAAAAAAGATATCAGCTACAAGGATTTATATACTTAGATAAAATCCTTGGAAGAACTGGACAAGCAGAAGTAAGAGAGTCAGCACTGAACTGGTTTTGAAGGCATATGAGCACAGCTGCAGCACAGAAATCAGGACGCTGATGCTACTACTACTACCAAACCTGTTGCTCCCACAGTATCCTCTCCCACCTCCAAGCTGATGGCTGCACACTGGCACAGAGAGTGTCTGAATCCCTCAACGGTCTCCAATTCCTTATGAAGCTAATGGCTAGACGGAGGAATGCTGACTTGGCTGCAAGCATTCATATCTTTCTGACGTTGTTGGGGAACAGTGGAAGACAACTTTGGCTGTCTTCTAAGGTTCACATGAAGGAATCTCATTGGTAAAACCTAATTTACATCCAGAATAACAATTCCAAGAATTCTGGAAAATGGAGTTTTAACCTTTCTAAACCCTGATTTTTTTTTTAAGTTTATAAAATGAAATAGGAATGGATGGCATATGCCAATGGTACACAAGGGAAACATTGTTTGTTTAAAAGGCCTTGTCCTAGCACCTGAATTAATTTTTCTATTGCTTCCTGGGCTCAGTTTTCAGTAGAACAAGAATTCTTTTGGCTACAAGCCACACCACCAATATGGAGAGAGACAGTCATACGTTCCTTTAATAACTGCTCTGAATTGGACAACTCTTTTTTGACCCTATCTGGTTCCAGTTGGCAGCTGGGGCTATAGATCATGTCTAAGTGGGTATAATATAGATGGCTACTTTAACCCAAATATACATTCTCCCCTTATTTATTACTAATATACTTCTTATTTTTAGCTGCTTAGGTAGGTATGTGGGCTATAGATTATATTCTCCAACCTCTCTTGAGGCCAGGTGTCATCTTGTAGCTAAATTATAGACTGTGAGATAAAAGCACAGGTGCCATGGAATACCTTATGGAAGTAATCTTTTAAAAAATGAAAATACACAAAAAAATGAAATCACACCCTTTCCTTCCTCTTATTTGTTGGCATGAATGGAGATGTAATGACTGGCTATCAGGCAGCTACATTGGATAATGAAGTAAAGGTCATGTCCTGAAGACAGCAAATCAATGATGGAATGAGATTGGGTCCCAGATACCATGGAGTGCATTTCGGCCACTAGCCTTCTTTGATATTTTGTTTAAGCCATTGTTATTATGGCTTTGTCTGTAACTTCAAGGTAAACTGATAAAGTGATATTTAAGGTAAGAGTAAAAGGGTAGAGAAAAATGTAAGACTTACATACATATTTTGGAAATCACAGTTTGTTGAGAACAAAGAGACAAAGTAAATGGCTCAAGAATCAAAAAAGAATTTTAAAAATAAGAAAAATAAAAGGAATGAATTAAAAATATAAAAGCATAAATTAATTAAATAGAATAAAACTACATAAGGTTTGACCAATTAAAGAAAAATTGATTTCTTTGAAAAAGCCAAGGATATTTTAGGTTCTACATATAATTGGTGTATTACATATGCACCTTTCATTTGGCTTCCTCTAAAAATACACTAACAAAAAGTAAACATATTTTCAAAAACATAAACTTAATGAGGATGAAGAGAATAATGTAGAAGACAACAGGAAAAACTCTTTTAAGTTGGAAAACAGATGAATGACTTAGTAGACCTCACAAATTAACTCCCAATCGTGAAGTGGGAGGAGCTGAGACTCAATCCTGTTTAGACTATGGGACTAGAATCAATTCTGTTTAGATGATGGGACTTCTAGAGGTGTTTGAAATGTCAACCCTAGATCCTCTGGAAATGATGGTAACATGCCCAGTAAGAAGGATTGTGTTAAAGCTTCCTGTAAAGCAGTTAAATCTCTAGCAGTCAGATCACATTTCCCCCCTTCAGTCACTAAGTAACCTACCGACCCCCTTGACCCTAATGTAAGACTGAAGTTTTATTTTCTGATGAGTGCAAAAAGGAGGGTTATTATATGAGGGGTTCCACCAACAAAATTGAGGACAAGGGTAATATTGGTAGCAAAAGTAAGTAACCAACTAAATATTGAATTCTGGTTGATTGTTCAAATGCTATGATAGTCATTAGAACCAATTACAAATATTTTGGTTCCCCCCTTCTTAGACATATGACAGAATTTCAATTCTATTTCTTTTTAAAATTATGTGTAGCCATGTAATTTCCTTTGGCTAATAAAATGTGAGAAGTGATATATATCCATTCTGGGCTGAAGTTTTTGGAGGCATGGTTAAACACATCTTTTCCCACTACAGTGATCATGAAAGTGTATGTGAGGATGATCTCTACAAGTTTAGATCCTTGACTGACTGCTGTGAGGAAGGCCCCAGGCTGAACTATATAGGTTATATGAGAAATAAATCAACTTTTATTGTGTTAAGCTGTTGAGATTTGGGGAAGTTGTTAGATATTAAGCATAACATCCTATCCTGGTGCAAAACTGTACTCCTCTTCACCCACTTAATCCTTCACCTTTTTCAATCTATATCTTTTCCTTCTGGATTTAAGAGTGAGGTAGTCTGGCCAGTCTAACTGGAAAGACCTAATCATACTGACACTGAGGTTTCCCCACTCATCAGTGCTCTCAGGTCACTTTAGAATGAAAAATCAAAGTGGACAAGCATACCAACCTACTCAGAGCCATCATTTAGTTCCGTAGTCTCCCAAACTAAATAAGAACATACACATGAAGAAAGTTTCTGAAAGGGAATATAGAAATTAAAACAAAGCAAAGAGTAAAAAGGTAACTTGGAGAAAATGGAAGTTTGCAGCAAGAGGAAAACTTGGGGGAAGAGCTATTATTAATATCAGATGAAAAAAGAAGTTATTACATTTAAAAAATACATGCAAAAAGAGAGCTCTTTTTTAAAAAAAGAAACAACTCTTGGAAAATACTAACCTAATAAAGAAATTAAAATCTCAATATAAGGGCTTAAAGATAAAGTTAAGAAAATGTTCTAGAAAATACTGCAAAAATATTTTTAAATGGCAAGCAGGAGTGGGGGAAAGAGAAATTAGAGAACCATACCAGAGGCCTAACATCTGAATTATAAGAATTCTAAAAAAGGAATGGGGGTTGGATTATTAATGAAATAATTTAAGGAGATTTCAGAAGGAAATTAGTTTCCTAGATGAAATATCTCATCAATTATACTTCACAATGGATGGAAAATAAGCCCAAGCTAAAACATATGATTGTTTAATTTTAAAATGCTTGGGACAGTGACAAAACATTACAACAACAAAAAAATAAAATATAGGTCACATATAGAAGATAAGAAATAAGATATGCTTCATACATCTTAGCAAACAGATTGGTTTAGAAAGCTCATTGGCAAAACAAAAATTCTGAAGAAAAATTATTTTCAACCTAAAATTCTATACCTACTCAAACTACTAATTACATTTGAAGGTAGAATAAAGATCTTTTAGTATGTTTAAGATTATGAAAACATTGAACTCTTAAACACCCTTCCCTGAAAACTACTGGAAGATATCTATCAAAATGGGAACCTAATTCAAGAGTGGGAAAGACAGAAGAACCAGAAATGAGAAGATCAAAAACAGGACAGAAGCGAAATGAATCTCTGGGTGATGCTGACGGATGATCCCAGGATGACAACTGAGTCTCAGGCATAATAAACAACTAGTCCAGGAAGGAGCCATTTGACTCAAGAGACAGGGATTTTGAAGGATATCACTAGCAATCCTCCTAACATCGTAGCAGCTTTTCAATCATATAAACCTATTGGAGGATGTGATCTAGTAATGCCATAGGGTAAACTGAAAAAGGGCAAGATATAAAATCCCAGAAATAGCAAACACATCCAGAATAAAAGGCAAAGAATTTCAAGAATGACAGCAAAGAAAAAATCCAGAATGATAGCTATGCAGTAGGCATAGAGAGCAACTACCCAACTTAATGGAAAATTGAAGCCTCAGGAGGAATGGAAATGACTATAGGGAAAATTGTACTGAGAGGCAATTGTATCTGTGGGATCAATAAGTGATAGGGATAAAAAATCAAGTAAATGAAAAGGCAAGGTAATTATTAACTTCAAGAAAAAAGTGAAAAAGAAAATATAATGAATATATGATAATGTTCCCAACATATTGTAAGTAAAAGAAAACTAAAATACCTAAAATGTAATCCAACATAATAGTCAATTGATAATTTCTAAAATTAATCAAAATACATCAGAAAACAGATTAGTGGCAGAAGAGATAACGAAAAGAGTTTTAAAATTGCTACAACTTAGGAGAGGAACTAAGACAAGCGAGGAGGAAAAGTGTGGAAAAGCCTTGTATTTTATTATAAGCCTCCTAGTGTTATTTAACCAGGTCATATATTATTTTGAAACAATGCATTTCAAAATATCAGTAAAGTAGAGCCCTTGCAAGCCTCACCAAGAATAAAAAGGAGATAAAGTGCTAAACATAACTAATAAGAATAGGGATACAATTAAAGGTAAACAGCACAATGAAAACAATGCCAAGCAATTTGCAAACTAGATAAAATTATTTTCAAAATAAAATGCAAGTTACTTAAAAGTACAAAACCTGAACAGATTGTACTTAAACCAAAGGTAAAATGTAAACGGTCATCACAGGTCTGCTACAAGTAAAGCCACCAAGCCCAACCAGTTCAAAAGGCAAGTTGGAATTAAGCGTGTAGAAACATATAATAATATAATTATTAAAACTATTGTATAAAAATAGATAAAAAGCTCTTTAACACATTCTATGATGCCAGTATAATCATTTAATATTAAAGCTGTAAAAGGCAAACACACACAAGGAAAACATGAACTAGAAAAATCCTAAAACCATGTTGACACATCAAATCTATCTGTGCACTAAAACAATAATACATTATAGTTAAATGTCATTTATATCAATAACTCAATAATTTAGAAACTAAAGAACAAATGTATTATTTCAAAAACTATCAAAATTACTTCAAAATATGAAAGAATAAAGAAAAAGAAAATCTTCTTGATTCAAAAAAAGTATTATTCACCTCAAATTGAGATCAACCATTATAGTTGAAGATGAAATACTGGAATTACTTTCATAAATGCAAGATTGACATACTTGTTATTACCAATTTTAAGAGTATTCATTGGATATTGGAAATTCTAGTCACTGAAATTATAGATGAATAATAATTTCTATATAATACTTAAAGCAGGTGAAGGATGAAGGTTGGATTGGGGCAGGCAAAAAGTGTTTCAAGAAATATCACAGGTAAGAGTTGAGACCTGGAAAGTGGAAGAATTGTTTAATTCACAAGAAATTGGAAAAAGGTCAATTATTCTGCCATATCTGCATCATTATTGTTAAAATACTTTACAAGTGAATAAAATGTCCTCAACCAATATTTGTTAACTTCAGGGAAGAGGCTTCATTTTCTCATATTTTTTTTACTATCCATTTTTAAAATAGGAGGTTTTCTTAGATTTCGGTGGGGAACCAGAGTTTTGTTTCGTGCCCCTGGATTTAAGAAGACAACTGATTAAATTTTCTACAAATCCAGATTATCACAGGGGAAAACAACATCAGTTATTACTTACTAGCATTTCTATGACCATTTGAGGGTAACGATGGAATGAAACAGCAAAGATACCAGGGACAAGTCACTCTGGTTGCAGAATTCCTTCAATCCGCCATCTTTTTGTTCTAGTCTTGAGAACGGGAATAACATTCACAAAACGCAAGGTGGCGCTGCTGTCTAAAAAGAGAGAGAAATACCTTTGGAAAGAAAGGATGTTACAGATTCCAGAGTAAAGAGGAAATCTGACCAGAAAAGTATAGGAAAGGAAACCGTGGTGATAGGAATTGGGGGAAAGCGAGGATCCTTCCCCACAAACATTGCTGTTATTCAGCTTGTTTCAAAGGATTCGGCTGCTGCCATTTGTGAGAGCTGCTGGAGACTGGATGGAAGTCATTTTGAAAGACTGATCCAAGGAAGAATGGAGGCCGGAGTGGAGCGTGCTGTGCAGAAAAGGCAAGTCCTATTTCTTTGTGTATTTCTGGGAATGTCTTTGGCTGGCGCCGAACCGCTTCGGTATTTTGTGGCAGAGGAAACCGAGAGAGGTGCTTTTCTTACCAACCTGGCAAAAGACCTAGGGTTAGGGGTAGGGGAACTGACAGCCCGGGGAACTAGAATTATTTCAGACCAGAACATGCAATTTTTACTGCTCAATTCGCTCACTGGTGATTTACTTCTAAAGGAGAAATTGGACCGAGAGGAACTGTGTGGACCCAGAGAGCCCTGTGTGCTTCCTTTCCAGTTGTTATTGGAAAAGCCTTTTCAGATTTTCCGTGCTGAACTGTGGGTCAGAGACATCAATGATCACTCTCCAGTATTTCTAGATAGAGAGATTTCATTGAAAATATTAGAAAGCGCCACTCCAGGAGCAGCATTTCTCCTAGAAAGTGCACAGGATTCAGATGTTGGAACCAATAGCCTGAGTAACTACACCATCAGCCCCAATGCCTATTTCCATATTCAAGTCCGTGATAGTGGGGAGGGGAATATCCATCCCGAATTGGTGCTGAACCAAGTGCTGGATCGGGAAGACATTCCAGAGCTCAGTTTAACCCTCACGGCCTTGGATGGCGGCTCTCCGCCCAGATCCGGGACCGCCCTTGTGCGCATCATGGTTGTAGACATAAATGACAACGCGCCTGAATTTGTGCAGTCTCTCTACAAGGTGCAGGCTCCCGAAAATAGCCCGGTTGGTTCCATGGTTGTCTCCGTGTCCGCTCGAGATTTAGACACCGGAATTAATGGGGAAATAGCCTATGCGTTTTTTTATGCCACTGAAATAATTCTCAAAACGTTTCAACTCAATCCAACATCTGGCAATCTTTATCTTAAGGGGGAATTGGACTATGAGGCAATTCAGACCTACACATTAACTATTCAGGCCAAAGACGGCGGCGGGCTTTCCGGAAAATGCACTGTGGTGGTTGAGGTAACAGATGTAAACGATAATCAACCCGAGCTGCTCCTGTCTTCACTTACTAGCCCAATTGCAGAAAACTCACCCGAGACAGTCGTGGCTGTTTTCAGAGTTAGAGACAGAGATTCCGGGAACAATGGAAAAACGGTGTGCTCCATCCAGGACGATCTACCCTTCCTCCTGAAGCCATCTGTAGAGAGCTTTTATACTCTGGTGACAGAGAAACCTTTGGATCGAGAGAGGAACACTGACTACAACATCACCATCACCGTCACCGACTTGGGAACACCCAGGCTGAAAACCGAGTACAACATAACCCTGCTGGTCTCCGACGTCAATGACAACGCCCCCGCCTTCACAAAAACCTCCTACACCCTGTTTGTTCCCGAGAACAACAGCCCCGCCCTGCACATCGGCAGCGTCAGCGCCACAGACAGAGA
>NW_016107391.1:1047292-1051820 GCF_001604975.1 Cebus imitator
GCTGCTCGGTGCCCGAGGGTCCCTTTCCAGGGCATCTGGTGGACGTGAGCGGCACCGGGACCCTGTCCCAGAGCTACCAGTACGAGGTGTGTCTGGCGGGAGGTTCCGGGACCAATGAATTCAAGTTCCTGAAACCAATTATCCCCAGATTCCTACCCCAGAACACAGGTAGGGAAGTAGAAGAAAATCCCCCATTTCAGAATAATTTGGGTTTCTGATAAAGAATGAAACCTAAATGTGTGTCTGTGAATACATTTCTAATTAGGAACTTATCTTGAGCTGCCTGTAGAAGAGTGTCTTTAGATCATTTCAAATATGTACTCTTGAAGTCAAGAAATAAATTTCTGCGCATAGAAAAGAATCTACATTTAGTACCAGGAACCCTTCTCAAAGCATGACATGTATATGTGTAATGTTTTATGTCAAATAATTATGCTTAATATACAGTTTATTAAATGATAAGTCTTGTTTGAGATATTTTAAATTGCTTTCCATTGTTTTCTATTTCTACTAGGACTTTCTCTTTGAGTTGCTTAGAATGCTGTATGAGTGTACCTACTATAGTCTCAGAAGCATAGACTGTAGAGTATCTTTTTAAGCATTTTTTAAAAATGCTTTTTGTGCATCATACACTATTTTAACACTTTTAATCTCAGAAGAACTATATGAGGTGTCATATTTTAGGAATGACAAAATAGATGCTCTTAGATTTTCAGTATGTTCACTAAGATCCTAACAAGTGACAAAACTGGGCATCTGTCCTAGATCTGTCTGACTCTGGGTCAGTGACCCTGCTCCGACTTCATACTGTTTTGTCTCATTAGATATCACCTGGCAAGTTTCTGCCTAGTTAAGGAGAGGAAGTCTTTTCATCATATTCATATTGCTGTTCAATCTTTTCTATATTTAGAAATAATAATGTACATATTTGTCTGTGGTTTTCTTATTAACCAATAATCCTGCTTTTCTGGGTCAGTTTTCAACTATTATTACTAATGATCTGATCTGTCCAAATCTCAGGTGAAAAACAAAATTGAAAGGGCAATTTGTGCCTTCTCCTTGACTTCAGAACATATGACTTTTGTTTCACAGAAAATGATTAATGGTCCTGAGTAGGAATATTACATAATTTTGACCACATCATTAATTAATTATTTTCTTCACATTGTAGAATTTTTCTACAGTCGCCCATACTTAACATTTGTAGTACATTTTCCTGATTTGAAAGTTTGTTTTTGAAAGTTTTCTATTAATTATCATGTACTGCTGAATCAGGAATATTTATGAAAAAATCATTTTAAATGTATAATATCAAAGAGAAACATAGATGATCATTAAAAATTTTTAGAAATGCTGAAGAGTTAAGGAGAAGCACTGTTTTTTATAAAAATTTATAGCCTATTTTAGTTTTTAAAATATCTAGACAATTTTTGCATGGTTATTTTCTGAAAATGTTATAAACTAGTGCTTGTAACTCTAATAAAGGTAGTATTACTTTATATCACTGGTGAGATAGAATCTAAGAGCGAAAAAAAAAAAAAAAAACCCTCACAGCAGTAAAATCTTAAATTGCTTTCATGGTCTCAGGGTAACATTATCCAATTTCTCCAACAAATAAATGGCACGAAAAATGGGAGGAGGGAAGTCTACACTAGGAAAGGTCTTAAGAGATCTACCAATCAAATGCAATGTGTGGGTCTTGTCTGGATCTTGATTCAAACGATAGTGATAACTTTGAAACACTTGGAAGAGTTTGAATATCGATGGGTACAAAGTAATATTAACTTACTTTTTTAGGCATAATAATGGCATTATAGTTAAGGGCATTTTTAGAGTCGCTTAAAGTCATTGTGCATTTAAAGAAATGTATACTGAAGTATTTGTGGGTGAAAATACGATTTACCTGGAATGTGAAATGTTGGAGGGATAGAGTCAAGAATTATGGCAAAACGTTGATAATAGTTGAAGCTAGTACTGAGTACTTGGTGGTTCATTATACTCTTCTTTTATAAGATAAGAAAAAATTCAGAATAAAAGATTTTTTAAATTGATCCCGTTCGAAGTGGAGGTAACAAAAAAGGACATCCTTCCCCAGAAACAAAATCACCAGTTGTTACAGATTATGTCTCTATTTAGACAAACTCTGCAGCCTTTCCTTGTCTGTTTACCTTCATTATTTGACATAACTTCTCTGACATGGTCATGCTTATGTAGTCTTTTGCCATTTGAATTTTGAGGTGTTTTTCTAGTTATATTAATGGATTCATGTATAGTCAGCTACCTGTTGGTATCAAATTGCTATATACCGGGTATATAGTTTATGTATAAGGTTAATCTCTCTTTGCATCAGTTACCTTATCTGTAAGGTGGAAAATTCACAACAGCCCTATGTAGTAGGTGCCATTATAATCCTCACTTTACAGATGAGGAAACTAAAGAAGAACGATTAAATAATTTGTTCAAGGTTCACAGCTACTAAGTATTCTGTGGCTCATGGAAATAACAGTATAAACATCTAAATATTGCCTGTTATATTTAACTCCAATTATATTTGAAATTTTCTGCATATATTCTTTTTGCCAAGCTAGACTGTTACCTAAATATTTCATTTTGCCCCAACTCAGTTAGCATTGTTGAAAGATTAATGTAATTTCTCCTTCGGGCAGTTGTCTGCTTAATAACGTCCGGCGATATTAACGGTGATGTTCTAACCTTACATAGCCCCTGGGTACACACAGGCAGAGTTGGGAATATTGCATCATCCCACTAAATGTAAATCCTGTGAGGACGCGTGGTGGCGCTGCAGGATAAGAAGGTACAAACCAGAACCGCAGCTACCGCTCCATTAACCGGCAAAAAGCCGCAGAACCTGGAAGCCCACGGGAAGCTCGGAGGCTAAGAGAGGAAGGTTGGGTCCTCTGGAAAGGACTACTCCCAGGAAAAATTCTGAGGCATCTGTGGAATAACCATAGCCTCAGATGCTGGTGACTTTACAGTCCCACGGAACCCTCCTCCCCGGAAGCTGAACAAAGCAAGAACAATGGAGGCCAGCAGGATGTTCATTTGCAGACAAAGGCAAGTCGTTTTTTCCTTTCTCCTTTTCGGCTTATCTCTGGCGGGCGCGGCGGAACCTAGGCGCTATTCTGTGGTGGAGGAAACTGAGGGTAGCTCCTTTGTAACCAATTTAGCAAAGGACTTGGGTCTGGAGCAGAGGGAATTCTCCAGCCGGGGGGTTACAGTTATTTCCAGAGGGAACAAACTACATTTGCAGCTCAACCAGGAGACCGGGGATTTGTTGCTAAATGAGAAACTGGACCGTGAGGATCTGTGCGGTCACACAGAGCCGTGTGTGCTACGTTTCCAGGCGTTGCTAGAGAGTCCCTTAGAGTTTTTTCAAGCTGAGCTACAAGTAACAGACATAAACGACCACGCTCCAGTATTTCTGGACAAAGAAATGCTGGTAAAAGTGTCAGAGAGCAGTCCTCCTGGGACTACATTTCCTTTGAAGAATGCTGAGGACTTAGATGTAGGCCAAAATAATATTGAGAGCTATGTAATCAGCCCCAACTCCTATTTTCGGGTCCTCACTCGCAAACGCAGTGATGGTAGGAAATATCCAGAGCTGGTGTTGGACAAAGCGCTGGACCGAGAGGAGGAAGCTGAGCTTCGGTTAACACTTACAGCCCTGGATGGTGGCTCTCCACCCAGATCTGGCACTGCTCTGGTCTACGTTGAAGTTGTGGACTTCAACGATAATGCCCCTGAATTTGAGCAGCCTTTCTATAGGGTGCAGATCTCTGAGGACAGTCCAATAGGCTTCCTGGTTGTCAAGGTCTCTGCCACGGATGTAGATACTGGAGTCAACGGAGAGATTTCCTATTCACTTTTCCAAGCTTCAGACGAGATTAGCAAAACTTTTAAGGTCAATTCCTTGACGGGAGAAATTCGACTAAAAAAACAACTTGATTTCGAAAAACTTCACTCCTATGAAATCAATATCGAGGCAAGAGATGCTGGAGGTTTTTCTGGAAAATGCACCATTTTGATTCAAGTGATGGATGTGAATGATCACGCTCCAGAAGTTACCATGTCTGCATTTACCAGCCCAATACCTGAGAATGCGCCTGAAACTGTGGTTGCAGTTTTCAGTGTCTCAGATCTTGATTCAGAAGAAAATGGGAAAATAAGTTGCTCTATTCAGGATGATCTACCCTTCCTCCTGAAATCTTCTGTGGGGAACTTTTACACACTACTAACAGAGAGATCATTAGACAGAGAAAGCAGAGCCGAGTACAACATCACTATTACGGTCTCTGACTTAGGGACACCCAAACGAACAACACAGCTCAATATGACCGTGCTGGTCTCTGATGTCAATGACAACGCCCCCGCCTTCACACAAACCTCCTACACCCTCTTCGTCCGCGAGAACAACAGCCCCGCCCTGCACATCGGCAGCGTCAGCGCCACAGACAGAGATTCAGGCACCAACGCCCAGGTCACCTACTCGCTGCTGCCGCCCCAGGAC
>NW_016107391.1:1052440-1054910 GCF_001604975.1 Cebus imitator
TACCTGGTGGTGGCGTTGGCCTCGGTGTCGTCGCTCTTCCTGTTCTCGGTGCTCCTGTTCGTGGCGGTGCGGCTGTGCAGGAGGAGCAGGGC
Source organism: Cebus imitator (assembly GCF_001604975.1). Taxonomy (NCBI): domain Eukaryota; kingdom Metazoa; phylum Chordata; class Mammalia; order Primates; family Cebidae; genus Cebus; species Cebus imitator. The sequence goes on from NW_016107391.1 coordinate 1,052,533, forward strand.
GGCCTCGGTGGGTCGCTGCTCGCTGTCGGAGGGCCCCTTTCCAGGGCATCTGGTGGACGTGAGCGGCACCGGGACCCTGTCCCAGAGCTACCAGTACGAGGTGTGTCTGGCAGGAGGTTCCGGGACAAATGAATTCAAGTTCCGGAAGCCAGTATTACACAATATTCAGGGTCATTCTTTGGGGCCGGAAATGGAAGAAAACTCTAACTTTAGGAATGACTTTGGTTTCAGCCTTCAGTTAAAGTAATTGTTTTTCACCTTCTGTATTTTCATTTTTATAATCAATTCAAAGTAACGGTTTTCTGTCAACATAGTATAAATTTTAAATTACACCAAATTTGCCCATAGTATTTTTCTTGTTTGCACTGTTTTTAAAAATTGTATCTCATTTTGTCTTCATTAGTATATCCAGTGGACTCTAATCATAATTCTTTAACAGTGCAATTTTAATTAAAATATATATGGTAAAATGCACAGCTCTGAAGTGTAGAAATTAATCTGATCATTTTAACCTTTTTTTAAATCTGATCTTTTTAAGGCTTTATTTTTTTTTCTAATCTAGTTAAAATTTAGTTAAAAGTTGTGTACAGAGTGTTTTACATTTATTGTCTTTTAAGTGTTTTCCCATATACTAAGGGAGTTGGCACATTATCCCCTTCTTTACATATGAGAAAACTGAGGCTTAGGAAGGTAACTTGGCTGGGAGCAGTGGTTCACGCCTGTAATCACGACACTTTGGGAGGCTGAGGCAAGCTGATCCCTTGGAGTTCAGGAGTTTGAGACCAGCCTGGGCAACAGAGCAAAACCCCAACTCTAACAAAAATACAAAAATTAGCCAGGTGTGGTCCGTGAACGTGTAGTCCCAGCTACTCAGGAGTCTGAAGGGAGAGCATCCCTTGAGCCCAGGAGGTGGAAGCCGCAGTGAGCCAACATTACACCACTGCACTCCAGGCTGGGTGACGGAGTGAGACCCCATCCCCCAACAAAAAATGGTTCAGTAACTTGCTAATAATTCTGAAATAAAAAGGTGAAAATTTGAAATATAATCTAAGTCTAACCAATATGCTATATTGTCAGGCATTAATTGATAGCATTGTTTTTCTAACAAAGGAAGTGAAATTTGTTATTCCTATTCCTACTTCATGAACTTCATGAACTCTTATGTGGAACTGTTTAAGTTTTAGTTTATAGTTTGTTTCTACACCAATGACCACACTCCTCTACACAAGTAAATCCAAAGTTCTTATGGAAGCTCTAAATATGCTGGGACAGATCCACAAATAGTTTTTAAGATAAGTGAATTAACCTGATTTATATTCCTATACCTTCTCTACATGCCATATTTATTATTAAAGAAATGACTCTAAAGAGGAAATAGAGTTAACCTGTAGTTGCATTTCTTGAATTTCTTATTCTCTTTCTTCAGTCTTTTTCTGTTAACCTATACACACACACCCACGCACACATGTATACCCATACACACACAAATTAGAGGGATGAGAGAAGGAGAAGCGTGATAGTTAAAAGATATAGGGTTTCTCCTGAGATGAAAATGTTCTAAAATTGTGATGGTGGATGCACATCCGTCAATATATTAAAAGCCATTGAAATGTATATTTTAAACGGGTGAATTGTATTGTGTCAATTATATCTTATTAAAACTGTTTTAAGAAAATAATAACAAAACAAAGATTATTCTCTTCATAATTTTTTAAAAAGTGGGGGGAATCCAAAAGTGTAGCAGACACAACCTTGAAATTTGCCTATTTGGGAATGATTTTTCCAATAACTTGAAAGTTGTAAAAACTCACGGTTCTTAGGCTTAGGTGTTATAAAGAAAAGGAAGTAATATACTCTTTAATAAAGTAATAGTTAAATATTCTTCAGAACTACCGGTGACTGCAACTTTTCAGTGTCTACTCATAATATCCATAATAGGTATCATAAAAAAGTTGTACTTGTGAAACTGTTCCCATGTTACTTCAGAAACATTTTGCTGCTAAGTGTATATTCCATCTCTGCTTAAGTGTTCTTTGAATTTTATTTAATCATTAATCTCAATAGCATTAAACAGTCAATACCACAAATGACAGTCTGCTTTGTACTCTTCCCTGTGCAACATCACAGAGCTTCATCTGTTCACACAAAACCCACATGAAAATAGGACTCAGTGTTTCATATTGCATAGCTTATTGAGTACATTTAGAAGAATTTTGCCTCCAAAATTAAACCAGAAAATATGACTCAGTGAGAACGCATGGTGGCGCTGCAGGCTAAGATGACGGAAAATACAATTGCCTACCCAGCTCCACGATCCAGCAAACCGTTTCCCAAAGCCTGGAAGCAAAAGAATAGCTGAGCCAGAGCAAATGCGAGTG
>NW_016107391.1:1057060-1063715 GCF_001604975.1 Cebus imitator
TACCTGGTGGTGGCGTTGGCCTCGGTGTCGTCGCTCTTCCTGTTCTCGGTGCTCCTGTTCGTGGCGGTGCGGCTGTGCAGGAGGAGCAGGGCGGCGTTGGTGAGTCGCTGCTCCGTGCCCGAGGGTCCCTTTCCAGGGCATCTGGTGGACGTGAGCGGCACCGGGACCCTGTCCCAGAGCTACCAGTACGAGGTGTGCCTGTCGGGAGCTTCTGGGACCAATGAGTTCAAGTTTCTGAGGCCAATATTACCCAATATTCAGGGCCCTTCCCCTGTGCCAAAAATGGAAGAAAACTCCAACTTTAGGAATGACTTTGGTTTCAGCATTCAACTAAAATAATCAGTTACATAGTGTATATTTTAATGTTTATGATAAATTTAGAGTATGGTGTTTCTGTCAACGTAGTGTAAATTCCAAATTATACTAAACTTTCCAGTGGGACTTCTCATGTCTCTGTTTTAAATATGATATCTCATCTTTTCTTTATCAGTATACCAATTTGAATAGTCCTAAAGCTTGCCAATCAAAATACTGATGAAGTCAATAGTTGCACAAATACTAGTTCTGGAATAGCTTGGGAGTATAGAAGCGGGAAAACCATGAGAAATTGTTTCTGCATAATCGGTTGCAGTTCCTTGTCGATTTGTTTACCAGTACTTTACAGGTAGTTCTGTATACCATTAAGTGTATACAGAGCAGTAATGCACTAAGGTTGCAGTGAAGTCTAATCAGGAAGGAAAGAAAGCTAATACAGTGAGAATGTCTGTCTCCTGTTTTATTACGCCTTCGTACTATTTGTCTTCTTTAATGCTGTTTTCTCTTGAAGTGTCATATAATTTTGCTTCCTTTCATTAATATATCAGTATTTGTTTTAATATAATTATTTTTAATTGCTTTATATATTTGTGTTGTTCAAATAGGAGGAAACCTTTACCATATTTATTTAGTGAGATAAAGTGCATGGTAATGAAGTTAGCTTTTCCCCTTGGAGAAATATTGACCATCTGTGATGGAATTTGCAGTGGCCACTCATATCCATTTACCTTTTCTTCTTTGATGATAAATCTCAGATTTCATTTAGGGCATGGGTTTGCTTAGTGAAAACAATGCATTTTCCCAGGCTTCTTGGCTGGAAAATTGAACATATGACTGGGTTCTAGTGCATGAGCTGTATGTACAAGTGCTATACTAACCTCCAAGAACACTATTTAAAAGGAGATAATTCATCTAGGAAGGGGACCCCCTTTTTCTTTCTCTAAGAGCCCCTTGTTGCCTGGAATCCATATGTCATGACTATTACCACAAACTTTTTGGACACTAATGATTGAAACATTAAGGATTAAGATAGTAAAAAGTAAACTTAAAAGATACAAGAGTCTCTGGTGATCATGGAGTCATCATATCATCTCTATATTGCCTATTTCTCATTTTTTTAAACGTATGAACTATAATTTTAATTAAAATATTATATACACAGTAAAATTCACACATCTCTAAATGTATAGTTTAATCTGATTTTTAAGCTTTTATTTATTGATTTCTGATTTAGTCAAAATGTAGTTTACAGTGGTATACAGGGTGCTTTACATTTATTATCTTTTGAAGTTTCTCCCAAACCCTAAAAGAGTTCGTATATTATCTCCTTTTTTAAATATGAAAACACAGAAGCTTAGGAAAGTTAAGTAACTTGCTCATAATTCTCAAGTAATAAAAGGAAAAGTCTGAAATACAATCTAAGTCTACCTAAATGTAATGCCCCAGTTTTTAACCAATATAGTGTATTGGCAGTAACTGGTAGCATTCTTTTTTTCTTTTCTTTTTTTTTTTTTTTTTTTTTTTTTTTTTTTTTTTTTTTTTTTCTAACTAAGAAAGTGAAATTTATCTGTGATTTCTACTTCTATTGCATGAACTAAACCCCCATGTAAAAATGTAAATTTTAGTTTATAGTTTGTATTTGTCTCCACACCAATGACCAAGCTAATTTAGACCACTAAACCCAAAGCTATTATAGAAGCACTGATCTAAGTAAACTGGATCAGATACCACAGTGATAATCATTTTGAGTTGATCAGTCTAATTATATTCCCATACCTTGTCATCTTGTCAATGTGTCACATTCATTGTTGCAGAAATGAGTCTGAATAGTCTGAAAGCCTCAGTAGGGAATAGATTTACTCTACGGTTGCATTGAATTGACTGTGCTCTTTCTTCATTCTTTTTTCCTAACCCAAATACATATTTGTGATATAAGTACATATATACAGTATGTTATATATGTGTATACACACGTTTCTTTTGAAACATTTAATAGTAGTTGCTATTCTAGTTTTAATTATAAATTAAAAACCTGATTTCTGAAAAATATAGGCAATGTTGTGAAAGAATTCCTATCACTTAAAACCAAGAGATTTGGGAAATTTAGTAGAAAAAAATCTGGTGGGCTCCAGTTGTTTTCTGTTAAAATTAAGCATATGTCTTTGACAACTCTTCCTAAAAATTATGCTGAAAATATATGTGTATGGGTCATAAGTGACTTTATTCTGAAAAAAATGACTCATTATAGCTGAATCAGACATTCTCCAGCATTGCTATGATAATTCTATTCTTACGGAAATTATAAATTTCTGTTGACTCAGCTGCTGGGTGCATGAGAGTCTGTACTTGTGTTATGTACTTGTTTCCTATTGCTGCTGTAAAAAATTGCCTTAAACTTTATTGATTAAAACAATAATAATGCATTGTCTAGCTGGGCATGGTGGCAGGCACCTGTAATCCCAGCTACTTGGGAGGCTGAGGCAGGAGAATTGCTTGAATCCAGGAGGCAGAGGTTGCAGTGAGCCAAGACCACTCCGTTGCACTCCAGCCTGGGTGACACAGTGAGACTCCATCTCAAAAAAAAGTTAATAATTAAAAATAAATAAACACAACATTACACATACAGAAATAGGTAAGAATGGAAATATACATTCAGCATAGGAATCCATAACAATTGCAAATTTTTAAAAAGCTAACAAAGACTACAAACACCACAAAATCCAGAAAAAGAATGTTTTGTGCATTAACTGCCTGATACAACTGTCACATATCCACATTCACTGATCACATATTATCTGATTGCCTCTTTTTATGAATGATTTTATAACATTTTTTATAGAGAAAAGAGAAAGATAAGTCAGCCTTTCTTCTAGTATAGTTGATCAAAATGTTTTTTTGACAGCTGGGATGAATAAAACATGACTTCACATATGGACATCATTACTGTTTTGCGGTATTGTCATAGGCTTTTGGCAATACAGAATACAGAAAGTCTAATAAATTCTATTTTATGTAATTCCCATGAAAAAAGGAAAAAACTGAAAACAAAACCAAAACAAAATGCATTGTCTTACAATTCTGTAGCTCAGAAGCCCAATATGGGTTTTATTAATCAAAAATCAAGGTATCAGCTGGGGTGCCTTCCATTCGTGGCTCTAGAAAAGATTGCATTTCTTTGTCTTCTCTCTTCTAGACACTGCCCACCTTACTTGGTTCATGGTCCCCTTTGTCCATCATCAAAGTCAGCAACATTGCATCTTTTCTGACCCTTCTTCAATAGTCATAGCTCTTTCTGACCACAGCCAGGAAGTGTTCTGTCCCATTCAGATAATACAGGAGAATCTCCCCTTTGAAAAGTCATTTTTTCTTCTTGTTTTAGAGATGGGATCTCACTCTGTCACCCAGGCTGGAGTGCAGTGGTTCAATCAAAGCTCACTGCAGCTTCAACATGTTAATCACATCTGCAAAATATCTTTTGCCATGTAAGGTAACATATTTGAAGGTTTAGAGAATTAGGGGATAGACATCTTTGGTTGTCTGTTATTCTGTCTACCACACATTGGCTGCTTGGAAGAAAATTATCCAGTCTAGCAGCAATATCTGTGGCCAAAGGCACAGAAAGGTCTTCATGCCAGCAGTTTGGGCCTCATTGATTAAATGATTTAACCAAAGGCAAGGAAATTAACAAATTTCTAGAAGTTATTAACAAAAAACACAAAATTGAGAAAGATATCCTGAATCTTCACTGCAATTTAAACTATGAAAACAGAAAACCCAAGCAAAAGAATCCACATATAATAAGAGACTTTATCTAGAATATATAAAGAACTCTTATAATTACATTATAAAAAGATAAATAACCCAATTAAAATGGGCAAAAATCTAACTTGAGAATTCTTCAAGGTACATATGCAAGTGGCCAATAGACACATGAAAAGATACTCAACATTGTTAGTCATATGGGAAATACAAATCAAAATTACAAGACACTACTTCACACCCACTAGAATGGTTATAATAAAAAAGTTAGATAACAAGTATTGGGAGAATACAGAAGAATTGGAATCCTAATACACCGTGTGTGGGAATATAAGGTGGTGTAGCCACTTTGTTAAACAATCTTGGTAGTTCCTCAAATAAGCATAGGAATACCACATGCTCCAGAAATTCCATTCTTAAGAAATGAAAACGCCGGGTGTGGTGGCTCACTCTTGTAATCCCAGCACTTTGGGAGACTGAGGCTGGTGGATCACCTGAGGTCGGGAGTTCCAGAACAGCCTGACAAACATGGAGAAACCCCATCACTACTAAAAATACAACATTAGCCAGGCATGGTGGTGCATGCCTGTAATGCCAGCTACTCAGGAGGCTATGGCAGGAGAATTGCTTGAACCTGGGAGGTGGAGGTTGTGGTGAGCCGAGATTGCGCCATTGCACTCCAGCCTGGGCAAAAAGAGCAAGATTATTCTCAAAAAAAAAAAAAAGAGAGAGCGAGAGAGAAAGGAAAGAAAGGAAGAAAGAAAAAGAAAGAAAAGAAGAAAGAAAAAGAAAGAGAGGAGGAAAGAAAGAAAGAAAGAGGGATAGAGAAAGAAAGAAAGAGAAAGAGAAAAGCAATGAAAACAAGGCCAGGGGGGTGGTAATCCCAGCACTTTGGGAGGTCAAGGTGAGCAGATCACCTGAGGTCAGGAGTTTGAGACCAGCGTGGCCAACATGGCAAAACCACGTCTCTACTAAAAGTACAAAAATACTAGGCGAGCGTGGTGACAGCACCTGTAATCTCAGCTACTTGGGAGGCTGAGATACAAGAATCGCTTGAACCCCAGAGGTGGAGGTTGCAGTTAGCCGAGATCGCGCCACTACACTGCAGCCTTGGCGACAGAGTGAGAGACCCCATCTAAAGAAAAAAGGAAAAAAAGAAAGAAATGGAAACACCCGCATACACATTTGTACATGAATGTGAATGTCCATAGCAACGTTATTCATAATAACCAAAAGGTGAAAACAACCCAAATGTCTATAAGCAGATGCATTGATAATCAAAATGTGATGATAGTCTATACAATGAAATATTATTTGGCCAAAAATAGAAATTAAATATTCATGCATGCTACAACTTAGATGAACCTCAAAAGCATTATGCTAAGAGAAAGAAGCCAGCCACAAAACTCAACATATTATATTATTCCATAATATGGAAGTCCAGAATAGGAAACTCTATGGAGACAAGGAGTAGATTAATGGTTGCTTAGGCTCAGCACAGGAGGGATGAGGGAATTGTTCGGGGATAAGAAGTAATAGTTAAAGGATGCAGAGTTATTTCGAGGTGATTAACATGTTCTAAATTGGGATGATGAATGCACAACTCTGAATATATCATAAGCCATTAAGTCATATATTTTATTTATTTATTTATTTATGCATTTATTTATTTTTGAGATGGACTCTCATTTTGTCACCCAGGCTGGAGTACACTGGTGAGATCTCCGCTCACTACAACCTCCACCTCCTGGGTTTAAGCGATTCTCCTGCCTCAGCCTCCCGAGATATTTTTTGTGTTTTTAGTAGAGATGGGGCTTCATTATGTTGGCCAGGCTGGCCTCAAACTCCTGAATTGTCATCCACCCACCTCAGCTCCCCAAAGTGATAGGATTACAGGTCTGAGCCAACACGCCTGGCCCGAATCACATATTTCAAATGGGTAGTGTGAACTTTTTAAATTTTTCATGGGTATATATAGTAGGTTCATATATTTAGGGGTGGGTTATATTGTATGTTTTTAATTATATTTCAGTATATCTTCTTTTAAAGTAGAATAAAACAGAAATTATTCTTGTCATGATAAAAACCAATTCAAATACTGTGGCAGGCCTGACCTTGAGATCTACCTATGTGGGAAATAATTTTCCAATAATTTGAAAGTTGTGAAAACTCAGTTCTCAGACCTAGGTGATAATGAGGAATTAAATTGCTCTCTAGTAATGCATTAGGTCACTATGCTGTTTAGAACTACTACTGATTGCAGTGGTGCAGCTTCTACCTAGTGTCTGTAACATGTGGAATGACAAACATCTGTTTGTGAAATTGTTCCCACGTTACTCCAAAAACAGTTTTCTCATGATATTTTGGACTAGATGATTCAAATAGGAAAGAAACATTTTGCTCCTAAGTATATATTTCTCCTAAAATTAAATGTAAATTTCAACTAAAATATTTTATTTAATCACTAACAACACCATTAAATAGTCAATAACATGTGACTGTTTGCTTTTTCTACTCCTCCCTTGCAACATCACAGAGGTCCATCTGTTCACACAAAACCCACATGAAAATAGGACTCAGT
>NW_016107391.1:1066095-1072011 GCF_001604975.1 Cebus imitator
GTGTCGTCGCTCTTCCTGTTCTCGGTGCTCCTGTTCGTGGCGGTGCGGCTGTGCAGGAGGAGCAGGGGGGCGTTGGTGAGTCGCTGCTCGGTGCCCGAGGGTCCCTTTCCAGGGCATCTGGTGGACGTGAGCGACACCGGGACCCTGTCCCAGAGCTACCAGTACGAGGTGTGTCTGGCAGGAGGTTCCGGGACAAATGAATTCAAGTTTCTGAGGCCAATATTACCAAATATTCAGGGCCCTTCCCCTGTGCCAGAAATGGAAGAAAACTCCAACTTTAGGAATGACTTTGGTTTCAGCATTCAGCTAAAATAATCAGTTTCATAGTGTATATTTTAATGTTTATGATAAATATAGAGTATGGTGTTTCTGTCAACCTAGTGTAAATTATAATTTATACTAAACTTTTCTGTGGGACTTCTCATGTTGTCCCTGTTTTAAATATGGTATCTCATCTTTTCTTCATAGTTTACCAATTTGAATAGTTCTAAAGCTTGCCAATCAAAACACTGTTGAGGTCAATGGTTGTACAAATAGTAGTTCTGGAATAGCTTGGGAGTATAGAAGTGGGAAAAACGTGAGAAATTGGCTCTACATAATCAGTTGTAGTTCCTTGTCAGTTTGCTTATTAGTTTTTAATCCACTAAGTGTATACAGAGCAATAATGCACTAAGGTTGCAGTGAAGTCTAATCAAGAAGGAGAAAAGCTAGTACAGTGAGAATGTCTGGCTACTGCTTTATTATGCCCTCATACTTCTTATCTTCTTTGATGCCATTTTCTCTTAAAATGTTATATAATTTTGCTTCCTTTCATTAATATGTTAGCATTTGTGTTAACATAATTATTTTCATTCGCTTTATATATTTGTGTTGTTCAAATAGGAGGACACCTTCACCATATTTATTTAGTGAGATAAAGCAGCATGGTAATGAAGTTAGCTTTTCTCCTTGGAGAAATATTGAACATCTTTGATGGAATTTGCAGTGGCCACTCATATCCATTTATCTTTTCTTTGTTAATGACAGATCTCAGATTCCACTTAGGGCATTAGGTTGCTTAGTGAAAACAATACATTTTCCCAGCCAAACATATGACTGGGTTGTAGCCATGAGCTGTATGTACAAGTGCTATACTGACATCCAAGAACACTGTTTAAAAGGAGATAATTCATCTAGGAAGGGGGCCCTCTTTCCTTCTCTAAGTTCTCCTTGTTTTCTGGAATCTGTATTTCATGACTAGTACCACAGCCTTGTTGGACCCTAATGATTGAAACATTAAAGATTAAGACAGTAAAAAATAAACTTAAAAGATGCAAGAGTCTCTGGTGACCATGGAGTCATCATGTCATCTCTATATTGCCTATGTCTAATTTTTTTTTTACTTAGGAACTATAATTTTTAATTAAAATATCATATATACAGTAAAAAGCACAGATCTTAAACATATAGTTTAATCTGGTTTTTAAGCTTTTATTTGTTGATTTCTAATTTAGTCAAAATGTAGTTTACAGTGGTATACAGGGTGCTTTACATTTATTATCTTTTGAAGTTTTTCCCAAACCCTTAAAGTGTTGGTATATTATCTCCTGTTTTACATATGAAAACACTGAGGCTTAGAAAGGTTAAGCAACTTGCTTATAATTATCAAGCAATTAAAGGAAAAATCTGAAATACAATCTAAGTCTACCTAAATGTAGTGCCTCAGTTTTTAGCCAATATAGTGTATTGGCATTAACTTGTAGCACTGTTTTTCTAAGAAAGTGAAATTTATCTATGATTTCTACTTCTATTCCTTGAACTGAATGCCCACATAAAAATGTAACTTCTGGTTTATAGTTTATATTTGTCTTTACACCAATGACCACACTAATGCAGACCACAAAACCCAAAGCTCTTATAGAAGCACTGACCTAAGTAAGCTGGATCAGACATCATAAGTGATTTTCATTTTGAGCGAATCAGTCTGAGTATATTCCCATACCTTATCATCTTGTCAATACGTCACATTCATTGTTGCAGAAATGAGTCTGAAATAGTCTGAAAGCCTGAACAGGGAATAGATTTACTCTGCAGTTGCATTGAATTGAGCTCTTTCTTCATTCTTCTTCACCTAACTCAAATACATATTTGTGATATATATAGGTAATGTATATTAAATATATACCTATACATACACGTTTCCTTTGAAACATTTTAAAGTAGTTGCTATTCTAGTTTTAATTATAAATGAAATAAATAATTTCTGAAAAATATAGGCAATGTTGTGAAGGAATTCCTATCACTTAATAACTAAGAGATTTGAGGAATTTAGTAGAAAAAATTCTGATAGGCTGCAGTTGTTTTCTGTTAAAAATTAAGCCTATGTCTTTGACAACTCTTCCTAAAAATTATGCTGAAAATACATGTGTGGGGGTCATAAATGACCTTATTATAAGAAAAATTACTCATTATAGCTGAATAAGACACTCTCCAGCATTGCTGTGATAATATTATTCTTATGGAATTATGATTATAAATTTCTGTTGACTCAGCTGCTGGGTGCATGAGAATCCATACTTGTGTTATGTATTCATTTTCTATTGATGCTATAAAAAATTGCCAAAATCTTTATTGCTTAAGACAATAAAAAAGCATTGTCTTCCAATTCTGTAGCCCAGAAGTCCAATATGGGTTTTATTAAGCTAAAATCAAGGTATCAGCTTGGGTGGATACCATTCTTGTGACTCTAGAGGAGAATGCATTTCTTTGTCTTCTCCCTTCTGACACTGCCCACATTACTTGGTTTATGGCTCCCTTTGTCCATCATCAAAGCCAGCAACATTGCATCTTCCCTGATAATTCTTTAATAGTCATAGCTCCCTCTGACCACAACCAGCAAGTGTTCTGTCCCATTCAGATAATACAGGAGAATCTCCTCTTTGAAAGGTTATTTTTTCTTCTTATTTTAGAGATGGGATCTCACTCTGTCACCCAGGCTGGAGTGCAGTGGTTCAATCAAAGCTCACTGCAGCCTCAACATGTTAATCACATCTGCAAAATATCTTTTGCCATGTAAGGTAACCTATTTGCAGATTTAGAGAATTAGGGGATAGACATCTTTGTTGTCCGTTATTCTGTCTACCACACTTTGGCTGCTTGGAAGAAAATTATCCAGTCTAGCAGCAATACCTGTGGCCAAAGGCACAGAAAGGTCTTCATGCCAGCAGTTTGGGCCTCATTGATTAGATGATTTAACCGAAGGCAAAGAAATTTACAAATTTCTAGAAGTTATTAACAAAAACCACTAAATTGAGAAAGATATCCTGAATCTGTACTGCAATTCAAACTATGAAAACAGGAGACCCAAACAAAGGAATCTAAATCTAATGTGGGACTTTATCTAGAATATCTAAAGAACTCTTGCAATTACATTATAAAAAGACAAATAACCCAATTAAAATGGGCAAAAATCTAACTCGAGATTTCTTCAAGGTAGATATACAAGTGGTCAATAGACACATGAAAAAATACTCAACATCGTTAGTCATATGGGAAATACAAATCAAAATTACAAGACACCACTTCACACCCACTAGAATGGCTATAATCAAAAAGTTAGATAACAAGTATTAGGAGAATACAGAAGAATTGGAATCCTAATACACCATGGGTGGGAATATAAGATGGTGTAGCCACTTTGTAAAACAGTCTTGGCAGTTCCTCAAATAAACATCGGAATATCACATGATCCAGAAATTCCACTCTTAAGAAATGAAAACAAGACCAGGGCAGTGGCTCATACCTGTAACCCCGACACTTTAGGAGGCTGAGGCAGGCAGATCACCTGAGGTCAGGAATTTGAGACTAGTCTGGCCAACATGGCAAAACCCCATCTCTACTAAAAAATACAAAAATATTAGCTGAGCATGGTGGCGGGCACCTGTAATCCCAGCTGCTTGGGAGTCTGAAGCAGAAGAATTGCTTGAACTCAGGCAGAGGTTGCAGTGAACCGGGATTGTGCCACTGCATTTCAGCCTGGATGACACAGCTAGACTCTGTCTCAAAAAAAAAAAAAAAAAAAAAAAAGGAAAAGAAAGAAATGAAAACATTCACCCACATAGACAGTTGTACATTAATGTCCATAGCAGCATTATTCATAATGGCCAAAAAAGTGAAAACAATCCAAGTGTGTATCAGCAGATGAATTGATAATCAAAATGTGATATTCTATATGATGGAATATTATTTGGTCAAAAATAGAAATTAAATATTGATGCATGCTACAACTTGGATGAACCTCGAAAGCATGCTAAGAGAAATAAGCCAGCCACAAAAGTCCACATGTTATATTATTCCATAATATGGAAGTCCAGAATAGGAAACTCTATGGAGACAAGGAGTAGATTAATGGTTGCTTAAGGCTAAGCACAGAGGGATGAGGGAATTCTTGGGGGTTAAAGAGTAATAGTTAAAGGATACAGAGTTATTTTGAGGTAATCGGAATGTTCTAAATTGTGATGATGGATTCACAACTCATATATCATAAGCCATTGAAGGCACAACTCTATATATCATAAGACATTGAATCATATATTTTACTTATTTATTTTTGAGACGGAGTCTCGCTTCAGTCAGGCTGAAGTGCATTGGTGCAATCTCCACTCACTGCAACCTCCACCTCCTTGGTTCAAGCAATTCTTCTGCCTCAGCATCCTGAGATATTTTTTGTATTTTTCTTCTTCTTTTTTTTTTATGGTACTTGGGCTCTGGGGTACATGTGCACATCCTGCATCCTGAAGGATTGTTGCACAGGTACATATATGCCATGGTGGTTTGCTGTATCCATCCCCTCAACACATAAGGCATTTCTCCCCGTGTTATCCATCTCCAACCTCCGAGTCCCCCCACTGTCCCTCCTCTTCCCTCCCATCCACCCCCTCACCTACCCCAGTGAGTGTTGTTCCCTTCCCTGTGCCCAAGTGTTCTCATTGTTCGTCACCCGCCTATGAGTGAAAACATGCAGTGTTTGGTTTTCTGTTCTTATGTCAGTTTGCTGAGAACGATGGTTTCCAGATTCATCCATGTCTCTACAAAGGACACAAACTCGTCGTTTTTTATTGCTGCATACTATTCCATGGTGTATATGATTTTTTGTATTTTTAGTAGAGATGCGGCTTCACTATGTTGGCCAGACCAGCCTCAAACTCCTGACTTGGTGATCACAAGCCTCAGCCTCCCGAAGTGCTGGAATTATAGGCTTGAGTCACTGCACCTGGCCTGAATCATATATTTCAAATGGGTAGATTGCATTTTTACAAATTTTCCTGGGCACATAGTAGGTGCATATATTTAAGTGGATTGTGTTGTATGATTTTAATTATATCTCAGTATATCTGGTTTCTAAGCAGAATAAAACAGAAATTATTCTTGTCATGATAAAAACAATCCAAAAAAGTGTGGCAGGCCCAAACTCGAGATCTACCTATTTGGGAAATGTTTTTTCCAATAATTTAAAAGTTGTGAAAAACTCAGTTCTCAGAGCTAGGTGATAATGAGGAAGTAAATTGCTCTCTAATAAATCATTAGTTAACTTTCCTCCTTCGAACTACTACTGATTGCAGTGATGCAGTTTCTACCTAGTCTGTAACATGTAGAATGACAAATATGTGCTTGTGACATCGTTCCCATGTCACTTCAGAAACAGTTTGCTCGTGACATTTTGGGTTAGATGATTCAAATAGGAAAGAAACATTTTGATCCTAAGTATGTATTTCTCTTCAAATTAAATGTTAATTTCAATTAAAATCTTTTATTTAATCACTAACAACACCATTAAATAGTCAATAACATGTGACTGTTTGCTTCTTCTACTCCTCCCTTGCAACATCACAGAGGTCCATCTGTTCACACAAAACCCACATGAAAATAGGACTCAGT
>NW_016107391.1:1074521-1077361 GCF_001604975.1 Cebus imitator
CCCGAGGGTCCCTTTCCAGGGCATCTGGTGGACGTGAGCGGCACCGGGACCCTGTCCCAGAGCTACCAGTACGAGGTGTGTCTGTCGGGGGATTCCGGGACAAATGAGTTCAAGTTCCTGAAACCAATTATCCCCAACTTCCCCTCTTAGGGAACTGGGAACTAAATAGATTAAAATTCCACACTCCACATTAGCTTTCGATTTAATTATTTGTAGGAACCCATTCGTTGAAGAACTAAACTTTTTATTGTTGTCGTGTTGATTAAAATGTTCATGCTCACCACCACCCAGAAGGCGTTAGTTTTCTCTGATTGTTAGTTCTAATTATATTGTGAAGTTCAGTTTCCCTTTTCCTCGTATTTAACCCAAAGAGGTGTTTTCATATAATTCCAATTAACAAAATAGACTTCATCTTCAAAGTTGATATCATTTAAAATTTTTGTCTTTATATTTTATTCACTTTCTGTTCAGTTTTTGCTCCATTATTCATGTTAGTTTTCAGTTTCCTAGAACTTCAAACATTAAAATAGCTTGCTGCATGTATTAGGTTTCCTATGTTACAGTTCTGTTTTCTATTTTTCTTTCAAAATTGGTATTCCTTTTGGTTTTTGAATCTCAATTTTATAACATTTTCTTAAAGTTTCTTTCCTTTTTTTGCTTTTTAGACAGGGTCTTACTCTGTCACCCAGGCTGGAGTGCAGCAGCACAATCTTGGCTCACTGCTCCCTCTGCCTCCCAGGCTCCAGGGATCCTCCCACCTCAGCCCTTGAGTAGCTTGGACCGCCACACCTGGCTAATCTTTTGTAGAGATGGAAATTTTAAGTTGCCCAGGCTGGTCTTGAACTCCTGGGGTCAAGTCATCCTCCATCCTTGGCCTCCCAAAATTTTAGGATCACAGTCATAAGCCAATGTGCCCATTCAAAAGTAACATATTTTAAAAAGTTCTATTTTCCCAGTATTGATCTCTCCCTAAATAAAATATAATATTTCTGTTGTAAGTGATATGAGAAATCTTTAACCAGGCTTATCTAAAAATAAAGATAAGTTATTGTAAGACATTGAGTATGTGTAAATGTGTTTATGTTTGTAGCCAATGGCAAAGGTATTATGTAAAATATTTAATAATTTATTGTTTCTAATTCTGAATTTAAAAATCAGAGGTTTCTGTTATGTTTTTAATGGCCAACAACTCAGTCTCATTAAGTTGGAAAATATAGAACTCACCAAGGAGAGGTGTATATGGTTTGGCTTTTATAGACATCAGAGCATATGTTGGCGGTATCCAGCCCTTTCTCTGTAAAACATCCCTATGTTTAATCTGCATTTTCTTGCTTATTATGAGAAAAATTGAGCTTCTTTCTAGACATAAGTCCTTTGAATAAAATTCTATGTGAGTCAGGTTTTACAATTTGTTCTCACTTTAAATGTCAGGATAGGTGCTAGCTTGATCTGTTTTTTCCCTCCCCTTATTTGGTTCAGAGAAAGTAGGGCCTACTAGATTTCTATTAAAAGGGACCATCCTGGTTCCCCTTACAGCCAGCTCCCCCTCTGCTAGTCCCAGATCCTTTGCCAGACTGACCACAAAGGATCCTCTCTCAGTTTCCTCCATCACAGAAATTAAGGCCTACTAGATTTCCATTAAAAGGGACCTTAAAATAGAGATCACTCAGTCCCTTCTTTAACTCTGCAAGTTATTTTAAAACTAATAGAAAAAAGAAACAAATTGTAAAGTATGAGTAAATTAAAGAAAACAATTTTCAAGTAGCAGAGATTGAAAGGCACTGAATATAGTTTCATGTCCTACTCACTAGAGTTTATTTATGCATACCTTAATATGACAAGCATTTAATGAGTGGCTGATTTGCCAACCAAAAATGAGTAAGGCATAGTTGTTCTCAAGTAGTTCGCACATTGATGAAGGGACAAACTGACATGAAATGGGAAGCAATAATATTTATAGAGTAAACATAGTTGTATGCATAAGCTTTAGAGAAGCACAGTAGAGAGACAGCCTAAATGCTTGATTCTGGACTACAGAGCGGTGATTCTGGTTAGGCAATCTAATGAGATTTTGAAGAAGATTTTTGAAGAACATGTGAAATAAGTTTTTATGTTAATTTTTTGGTGTTCCTATGCCCAATGATTCTGAGAAAATAATATATATTATTTTGGTGGTTCCAGAAGGCACCCACAATTTTCCCTTTTTTTGCATAAGAGTTGTGTCAGAAGCGAAAGGCCTAGTACAGAGCCAAGTCTAACACAGAAATGAACTGGGTTATTGCTAGAAACATTTTTTCAACTGTTCAATTTTTACCTTTTTCATGAAGCAACGAATAATTTTTATGAATATAGACAAACACAAAAATTGGGCACAGCTATTTGAATGTGTTGGAAGCCACAAGGTGGCGCTGCAGGCTAAAGAGATGGAGGAACAAAATCGACCAGGATGTTACGGAAGTCATTGACAAAAAGGAAAGATCCAGACAGATGGGCTGAGAAGAAAGGCCGTAGCAGCCCCTGATTGGAAAAGAAAAACTTAAAAATCCTAGATCCCTGCTATACCTAAGTTTGGGTTTGTGATTGCTGTTTGTGCTGGGGCACTGGGATTGCAACTGACATTAAGGAAAGCAGCTGCTATGGAGGCCAGAGGGTTCAGCTTCCCAAGACAAAGGCAAGTTCTGTTTCTTTTTGTTTTTTGGGGAGTGTCTTTGGCAGGCTCTGGGTTTGGACGTTATTCGGTGATGGAGGAAGCAGAGAGAGGATCCTTTGTGGTCAATCTGGCAAAGGATCTGGGACTAGCAGAGGGGGAGCTGGCTGCAAGGGGAACCAGGGTGGTTTCC
>NW_016107391.1:1079286-1082018 GCF_001604975.1 Cebus imitator
CCTCGGTGTCGTCGCTCTTCCTGTTCTCGGTGCTCCTGTTCGTGGCGGTGCGGCTGTGCAGGAGGAGCAGGGCGGCCTCGGTGGGTCGCTGCTCGGTGCCCGAGGGTCCCTTTCCAGGGCATCTGGTGGACGTGAGCGGCACCGGGACCCTGTCCCAGAGCTACCAGTACGAGGTGTGTCTGGCGGGAGATTCTGGGACCCGCGAGTTCAAGTTCTTGAAGCCAGTTATCCCCCACTCCCAGCCCCAAAGCTGTGGGAAAGAATAGAGGAAACTTCTACTCTCGGGAATAGCTTTGGATTTAATTGTTGAAAGGGACTCATTTAATAAACACATTTACTTCTTTAATATATTCTTCTTGGATAACTACATTGTGTTGCCCACCACCAAAAAGGTGCTTTTTTGTTTGATTCATCTTCAACTTTGCATATGATGCTTAACTTCACGTTAACTTTTTTTAAATTCTGTATCCTGATGACGCATTTCTTACCAGAATCCCATGAGTGAAATAGAATTTTTTTTCAAAGTTGGCACTATTATACTTTTTGCTAGTTGTAAATGTCTTTATTAACTTTTTATTTATTGTGTCTACATTGTTCATTAGTTCTCCTTTTCCTAGAACCTTTTACTTGTTAAAATAATCTGCTGCATGTAATATATGCTTTTACTATATTCCTTCTATTTTGAAACCGGTATTCTTATTGGTTTGCCATCCTTAATGTTCATTGCAACAATTTTCTTAAACTTTACCTTTTTTTAAAAAAATTCTACTTTCCCAGCATTGATAGTTTCCTATTTGAAATATAATGTTTCTGTCATAAGTGATACGATAAACCTCTAATCAGCCCTAGAAGAAAAGCAGCTGTAAGGCATTGAGCTTGTGTAAATGGGCTTCCATTTGGAAACTACCCCTTCCATCAAAAACAGAAAGGGATAAGTTTAGTCATTCTATAGGATCGTGTGAAAATATTTAATTTTCTCCTTTAAATTCTGTATAAATAAATCAGAGGTTCCTGAGGTTCCTGTTAAATTTTTAATGGCCAACAGCCTAGTGCCATTCAGTTGGAAAAACAATAGCAATCACAAAGTAGAGATTTATGTTGTGTGGCTTTTAAATTCAACAATTAGAAGAGTGTGTTGGTAGTGTCAAGCCTTTTCCTCCACAACATTCCTTGATTTAATCTGTTTCCCTTGCTTATGTTAGAAAAATAGAACTTCTTTCTATACATAAGGCCTTGGAATAAGATTCTATGTAAAAAATACATTATAACTCTGTTCTTAATTTTAATAGTGTTCAGATAGGTGTTAGTGTGATCTACTCTTTACCTCCCTTTATTTGGTGCAGAGAAATTAGATTCTGCTAAATTTTGATTAAGAGGGGACCTTAAAATAAGGATCAATCTCTTCTTTAACCCTGTAAGTTACTTTAAACCTAAAACAGAAAAAACAAAGGCAAGTGAAAGTAAGGAAACAAATTGCAAACAGCAAGTGAAAGAACAAAATTTTCCAAATGGTAGGAATTGAACTGAAAAATGTTTCATGTTCTACCCACCTGAGTTTATTTATGCATGTCCTAATGCAGCCAGTATGTACTGCATCTCTGATTTATCACCAGAGATGATTAGGTATCCTATCCTTAAGTAGCCCACATGTCGAAGAAGAAACAGACTGGCATGAAATAAGAAGCAGTAGAATTTACAGGGCAATCATAGTGGCATACACAAGTTTTTCTGAGAGCATAGAGGAGGGACAGTTTAAATGCTTTTCCCAAAATGAATTGGAGAATCTCAACAATGGACCATTTCTCTGTCTCAACGTTAATTTTTACAAGACAAAGGAAAAGAAAAATGAAAAATTTAAATGAGGCTCTAAAGGAAAATTGAATACACACACGCAAATGGGTACAACCATTGAAATCTGGTGGAGGCCACACGGTGGCGCTGCAGCCTAAAGAGACGATTTGGGGAATGAACTGAGGATGCTGTGTAAGTCACAGACCGATGAACTTAAAAGAGAAGCTGTAGCTGCCCAAGATTGGGAAAATAAACGGACAAATAAGACCCCTGTGCTACACGGCGTAGGTGCAGGGTTTCCTACTGCTGTTCTTTTATGCTGGGAGCTGTGGTTGTAACCAACTAGGAAATACGTATTCAGAAGCTATGGCAGTCACTGAGTTGTGCTTTCCAAGACAAAGGCAAGTTCTGTTTCTTTTTGTTTTTTGGGGAGTGTCTTTGGGAGGTTCTGGGTTTGGACGTTATTCGGTGATGGAGGAAGCAGAGAGAGGATCCTTTGTGGTCAATCTGGCAAAGGATCTGGGACTAGCAGAGGGGGAGCTGGCTGCAAGGGGAACCAGGGTGGTTTCCGATGATAACAAACAATACCTGCTCCTGGATTCACAGACTGGGAATTTGCTCACAAATGAGAAACTGGACCGAGAGAAGCTGTGTGGCTCCACAGAGCCCTGTATACTGTATTTCCAAATTTTAATGGATGATCCCTTTCAGATTTACCGGGCTGAGCTGAGAGTTAGGGATATAAATGATCATTCACCAGTATTTCAGGAGAAAGAAACAGTCTTAAAAATATCAGAAAATACAGCTGAAGGGACAGCATTTCGACTAGAAAGAGCACAGGATCCAGATGGAGGACTTAACAGTATCCAAAACTATACGATCAGTCCCAACTCTTTTTTCCGTATTAAAATTAGTGGCAGTGATGAAGGCATGATATATCC
>NW_016107391.1:1083322-1089205 GCF_001604975.1 Cebus imitator
GCCTCCGCGCTCGGCCACCGCCACGCTGCACGTGCTCCTGGTGGACGGCTTCTCCCAGCCCTACCTGCCGCTCCCGGAGGCGGCCCCGGCCCAGGTCCAGGCCGACTCGCTCACCGTCTACCTGGTGGTGGCGTTGGCCTCGGTGTCGTCGCTCTTTCTGTTCTCGGTGCTCCTGTTAGTGGCGGTGCGGTTGTGCAGGAGGAGCAGGGCGGCCTCGGTGCCCGAGGGTCCCTTTCCAGGGCATCTGGTGGACGTGAGCGGCACCGGGACCCTGTCCCAGAGCTACCAGTACGAGGTGTGTCTGGCAGGAGGCTCTGAGACCAGTGAGTTCAAGTTCTTGAAACCAATTATCCCGGATATTCAGGCACAGGGCCCCAGGAGGAAGGGTGAAGAAAATTCCACCTTCCGAAATAGCTTTGGGTTTAATATTCAGTAACCTGTTTATAGTTTCATGTACTTTTGGTGTGTTATATAATCATATTGCGATAGTTTACTTTTAAATCGCAAATTGAAGTTTTTATGCAACTTCAAGCATTATTTTAGAGTAGGATATCCCTGTGGCTTTACAATGTTTTATGATATTTTTCATTAACAAATGCTAGGTTTCATTTAATTAGTACTTGTTTCTAAATAATAGTGTTAAGATTTTAATTATTTCAAACTGCCTAAGCAATTAATTACTATCATATCTCATCATAAAAATCAGAGGTTTCGATTTATTTCAGATCTTGCACTTCATGACTCTAATGACTTCTGTCTACATAGTGTACTTGCTCTATTTAAGGAGGCATATGTACATTTTCAAACTTACTCTAATATTCTATATGCTCGTTTTTGAAAACCGTGTCATTTATTTCTAAATCACAACGTTTAAAAAGAAATATTTCTCTGTTGCTATGCTTATGACACAATGAAACAAAGCATATTGTGAGCAATATTCAACATCAATAATAGCCATAGCTATACTTATTATTTTATCTTTTAAGCATGCTACTTTCACTTGGCCAATATTTTCTTATGTTATCTTTTCTGATGTGTAAAACAAACTATGCCTTATAATTGAAACAAAATTATAAACTACATGAAAATGAATACAAATAAAAACATTTTGAAATTTGTGTTTGAGATTGTTGTAGATGTTCATTTTTTATGTTGCAAATTTAATTACCAAATTTTTAAAAATCAAGAGGACCTAAAGGTTGGAATAAAAAACAATAGTTTCATTAATTTTCATATTATCATATATTACAAATATACTATATATTACTAACATTTCATAGTTTTTGAATTAGCTCTTCCTCCAGTTTCTTACCACAGTATGGTTTCTTCTTGAATTTATCTCAATATTTATAAATCATACGTTTACAATACCGTATCTTGATACTGTTTTGTACTTGAATCATGTCTTTGTATAATAGAAAAGCATTTAGCTTTCTTATTTCCAAACTAGCAAACATATTCAAACATTGCAAATTATTTTTCTCCTATTCTCCCAATATAGATGTCACAGCTTCTTAGTTAAATTAGTAGTTAGTATCTACATTGTTAAATGCTTCAGAATATGCCTTTGTGTACTGTACTATAATTACATTTCCTTTCTTCATTGTGAAGACATCTTTTTTGTTTGATTTGTTTTCATTTGCTGGATAGTTTGACTGGGTATAAAATTCTAGATTAAAACAAATTTCCCTTCGGATGTTGAAAGCTGAAGCTTTCTTTTACTATTGTGTGTTGAGTTGCTCTTTAGAAGACTGACTCCGTTTTGATGCCTACCTCTTTTTATGTGTCCTTCTCTCTTACCTCCTTCTCTGGAAGCATTGAAAAACTTTCTCCTGGTATTCTGAAAAGACCTTAATACAGGCATTTTATTTATGAATCTGGTCTTGCAGGCATACCCTGTTAACATATAGACTCTCACTGTAAGTTCTGAGAAATGTTTTAATATTTTACTAATAATTTACCCATTGAGTTTTCTACATTCTTACTTTAACCAGAATCTCATTAAGTATTAGACCTCCTGGGTTGACTTTCTGAGATTCTAAATTATGTTATTTTTCTTCTTTTCAGTCTCTTGTTCTATTTATTAAGCAATTTATTTAATTATCAAATATTCAGATTTAAGTTTTTCTTTTTGGGTAACAAATGTTTATTTTTAAGAGCACTTTTGGTTTTTCATAACATCCTATTACAAATTTGCAAATGTAAATCTTCTCTCACCTATAATTAAGCTATTTATTATTTAAAAATGCATTATAGGCCGGGTGTGGTAGCTCACGCCTGTAATCCCAGCACTTTGGGAGGCCGAGGCGGGCGGATCACGAGGTCAAGAGATGGAGACTATCCTTGCCAACACGGTGAAACGCTGCCTCTACTAAAAATGCAAAATAATTAGCTGGGCGTGGTGGTGCGTGCCTGTAGTCCTAGCTACTGGGGAGGCTGAAGCAGGAGAGTTGCTTGAACCTGGGAGGCAGAGGTTGCAGTGAGCTGAGGTCACGCCACTGCACTACAGCCTGGCACCTGGTGATGGAGTGAAACTCTGTCCTAAAAAAAAAAAAAAAAAAAGCATTATGTAGTAAGAGTTATTATTGTACCCATTTTAAAATTCCAAGTGAGTCACAGGGAAATTAAGAATTTGCCTAAGGCTATACAGCTAGTAAGGGGCACATAAGCCTTAAGCTATTGTTTGTCTTCCAGGTATAAATATGTACTTGATATGGTTATTGTTAACATTAACTGGGTAATTACATGAGGTACTAGAATAATGAACTTAGAATAAGTCAGCTCTTAAGTTAGCTCTTATTACATTCTATTTCTCTGGGGATATTAATCAGACATTTTTTAAGCCTTTCTTTTGTTTTCTGAATTATACCTATTCCCTCCTGTTGCTTTGTGTGTGTGGCAGTAGTATTAGTTTTGGTCTTTCTATTTCCTGTTGTAAGCATTTTCTCAAATGTCTTATGATCTTTGGCTATCTTGTTATATATATGAATGATGACATAGAAAATGCTGACAGTCAACCCTTCATGAGTGTTGATGGCAGGGCTTCACTTTAATGTAACCATGCTAGGATAGAGCTACTACCTTGGGAAACCCCCACATATCAGTACATGTAAGTCTTTATCTGCACCTTTCATATTCCCCGGGATAGAATTCTACAATACTCAATGTTTAAGGGTTCGATAGAAAAGAGGTCAGACATATATCTTGTGTTCTACAACCTGAGAGTATCATGGGCTAGAAGTCTCAATATTCAGAATTCAATGTTTTGCCTAATCTCCTTATCTGTAGTTTCATACCTCATACTTTCACTCATCTCTGCCTGGGATCTCTAAGACTGGAGATAGTATAATTTCTCCGGAATATAATCTAATTTCTCCTGAGTATAAGCTTTCCATTCTCTGGCTCTCAGTTATTTTCTTGTCTTTGTAGGATGGTGAAAAGCCAGAGAATTCAACTATCCTATATACATACTTTTAACTAATAACTTCTTTTTAAAGTCCTTACCTAACTTCAGCCTTCTTATATACCTGGTTCCTCCAAATCTAGTACCTACTAGGATTATGTGGGGGAAACCCAGTAGTTTATTTTTAGTATTTCCAAGGCAGGAAATTTATTTTAGACATTTCCTGGAACTGTTGTCAATTGCTCTTTCAACTGCTTTCTATCATCAGATAATTTCTGTATTCACTTATGTATTCTTAGCCTTGGTGAGTGCATACTTTTTTATTACTTTTCTGTCATTTTAGAGGGGCTTTAAGGACAAAGGAGAATTGTATAGTCAATCCACATACTATTCAAGTTCTCCTCTTCTGAACTGATAATTTTTCAGCTATGTATCTAGTTCACATTTTTATGAATGTAATTCGAATTTATCATTTTAAAAATGCAGACTTCTTAGATGTCCTCCATTCTTGAGAGTACTTTGAGATGTTTAATAAGGAACAACATTGGTAGGTTCCAACTATCCTATTCCAGCCTATTCCAGCTATCTACTTCATTATGTAGCAGCCATGCACTTTGGCTAGGACTGAAACCACCTCAGGTTTGAGGGGTTATCTCTGACTGGAATAAAACAAAGGGCTAAAGATGGAGTCTTTAGATTCTGGGACTATAATCTCTACCTTTAATCCTATATGTACTGAGACACTGATTTCTTCAGCAACAGGCTGAAGTGCTCTTCGTTGGTCTAATCAGAATGAGGGCTAAGATTTTGTTTATTATTGAGGAAGAAAATCTCTCTCATTTTCTCTTCTTAAGCTGAAAAAGAAAGCAGATAGCCATAGTTGTTTCTAGAATAAATCTTGGGAAACTGAGGGAGGCCAGTCTTATGAATAAACCTGTTTTAAATGAAACTAATATGCTTGTGCTTGTGTATTTAGTATTTTTTGAGAAGCTGGAACTCAAGAATTCTCATAATATGTTCTACTCCCCATGTCTTACTTTATTTTCTAGCAGTTCACAATTCCTTGCCACCAAGGAAATCTATATGAATGCCTTCTAGTGCTATCATAACTATCAAAGTATGCCCCATCTCATGGTTAATCCAGTTTCATATTCTCTGAAAGGGCTTCTAAAATGACCCATGTATACTTTGCCTTTTCCTTACGACCTAAGGAAGTCAAGTAGTAATGGAATTTTTTCAGCTTAATAATATTATTGTTGTTTCATGATTCCAATCTTCTCAGAGAGATTACAAACCACTGGGGCCAGGAATCACATCTTGTATTTCTGTATACACAATTAAGTGGGTTTGGTTGTGTGGAGAGTGGGGAAAGATAAATGCTTTAAGATGAATACTAACAGCATATCAAACTAAAGAGAATATGAAACAATTATTAGAGAAGGTTTAATATATTTGTAATCACTTGAACACAATGAATAAAACAATATTTATTTCTGGAGGATGTAAAAGAGAATGGAATTTAGGTGGCTTTCACCAAACTGTGAAAATCTATGGAGACACTTGGTGGCGCTGCAGGATAATATCGTGAAAAAAAGATCTACTGGATGGCGTTGTGGACACTGACATCCAGTGCACACAGAAAATCAGAAGACAGAACAAGCCTTCAAGAGGGTGACCTAAAGTCATTCAGCAGGGTTAAAATCCTTAGACGTCTGATGATTTTGTGAACAGGTCAAACGCATTCCCCGGAACTAAAGCCATTCTGCAAGAAGCTTACAGGAGAGGAGCTATGGAGAACGGAGGAGTATGCACTCCGCAGATAAGGCAAGTCCTGCTTCTCTTTGTTTTGCTGGGAATGTCTCAGGCAGTCTCTGCAACTGGGAGCTTTTCTGTGGCAGAGGAAATGCAGAGCGGGAGTTTTGTAGGCAATCTAGCAAACGACCTAGGGCTGAAGGTGAGAGAACTGTCCTCGCGGGGGGCTCAGGTGGTCTCTAAGGATAAGAAACAGAGTTTACAGCTGGACATAAACAATGGGGATTTGCTCTTAAGTGAAACGCTAGACCGGGAGGAGCTCTGCGGTTCCACCGAGCCTTGTGTACTGTATTTCCAGGTGTTAATGAAAAACCCCACTCAGTTTTTACAAATTGAGCTCCAGGTCAGGGATATAAATGATCACTCTCCCGTCTTCTTGGAAAAAGAAATGCTCCTAGAAATCCCAGAGAACAGTCCTGTTGGTGCTGTGTTCTTGCTTGAAAGTGCAAAGGATTTAGATGTAGGAATCAATGCTGTAAAAAGCTACACAATAAGCCCCAACTCTCATTTTCACATTAAAATGAGAGTCAATCCAGACAATAGAAAATACCCCGAGTTAGTCCTGGACAAGGCGCTGGATTATGAAGAGCAACCGGAGCTCAGTTTCATCCTCACTGCTCTGGATGGCGGGTCCCCTCCCAGGTCTGGAACTGCCTTGGTCAGGGTGG
>NW_016107391.1:1090640-1097842 GCF_001604975.1 Cebus imitator
TGTTCTCGGTGCTCCTGTTCGTGGCGGTGCGGCTGTGCAGGAGGAGCAGGGCGGCCTCGGTGGGTCGCTGCTCGGTGTCGGAGGGTCCCTTTCCAGGGCATCTGGTGGACGTGAGCGGCACCGGGACCCTGTCTCAGAGCTACCAGTACGAGGTGTGTCTGGCAGGAGGCTCTGGGACCACTGAGTTCAGGTTCCTAAAACCAGTTATCCCTCATATGCAGGCAAAGGGTCGTGGGAAGAATAGTGAAGAAAATCCCACCTTTCGAAATAGCTTTGAATTTAATTTTTAGTAAGAATGCTATTTACATTTTCATGTACTTTTTAAGTTTTACATAACCGTATTAATATTATTTAGTTTTAAACTAGTTATGTTATGCAATACAATTAACTGTATTTTTAATTTTGTAATTAATTAATTTCTTTTTGAGACAGAGTTTTGCTCTGTCATCCAGACTGGTGTTCAGTGGCATGATCTTGCCTCACTGCAACCTCTGCCTCCTGGGCTCAAGCGATCAGCCCACCTCAGCCTCCCAAGGAGCTGGGACTACAGGCGTGTGCCACCATGCCTGGCTAATTTTTGTATTTTTTGTAAAGCTCAAGCGATGCACCCCCTCCGCCTCCCAAAGTGCTGGGATGAGGTGGGTGAGCTACCGCGCCAGGCCTAGTTTCAGTTTTCAAGTATTGCATATTATTGTGAATAACATTGTCAACACTTTTTGTATTAATTAACAGATAGTATCCAATTAAAGAATGATTTTAAGGTTTTGATCCTTTTCAAGTGTACAATAATTTACTTATTATTTCTCGTTCTAGAAACTGCGTTCTTATTTTTCTCCTGTGATTCTTGTTTTGTTTTTGTTTTTGTTTTTGTTTTTGAGATAATGTTTTGCTCTTGTTGCCCAGGCTGGAGTGCAATGTCGCAATCTCAGCTCACTGCAATCTCCATCTCCTGGGTTCAAGTGATTTTCCTCCCTCAGCCTCCCAAGTAGCTGGGAATACAGGCGTGCCACCACACCCAGCTAATTTTGTATTTTTAGTAGAAATGGGGTTTCACTATGTTGGTCAGGCTGGTCTGTAACTCTTGACCTCAGTGATCCGCCTGCCTCAGCATCCCAAAAGGCTGGGATTATGGGTGGGAGCCATCACACGGAGCCTCTCCTAGTATTTTTCACCACCTGCATCCTATGATCCTAACCACCTGTGTATTGTACTTCCTTCATGGAAGAAGTCATATCTGCACTTCCAACCTTATTCTAACATTCTATTTATTAATTTTAAAAGCCCCATTGTTTAGTTCTAAATCATACATCATTTCATTATTAATGTGCTCACGGTAAATTAAATATTATTTTGTGATCAATATTAAATTTCATTAATATCTTTGTGCTTGTATTATTTTCTTAAATACACTACACTTACTTGGCTAATATTTTTAATGCTTATGTATACAGATCATGTCTTATAATACAAAATGTAATAAACTGCATGAACATAAATAGAAATATTAAAACATTCTGAGAATCTGTGGGTAAGAATATTGGTGGACTGTTGGAAAAATATTCACTTTTCCTTTTATTTTGTAAATTCATTTCATTATTTTCAAATGTAAAAATCAGATGAACTAAAGGTTATAAAGAAAAACAAGAGTGGGCTCAGTGGCTTGACTGGGTGGGGTAGCTCACACCTGTAATCCCAGCATTTTGAGAGGCTAAGGTGGGCAGATCACCTGAGGTCAGGAGTTCAAGACTAACCTGACCAACAGAGTGAAGCCCTGTCTCTACTAAAAAATATGAAAATTAACTGGGTGTGGTGGTATGCCCCTGTAATCCCAGCTACTCAGGAGGCTGAGACAGGGGAATCACTTGAAACTGGGAGGCAGAGGTTGCAGTGAGCAAAGATCTTGCCATAGCACTCCAGGTAGGGTGACAGTGTGAGATTCCATCTCCTAAAAAGGAAGAAAGAAAAACAATATTCTCTTTAATTTCCAGTCTGCTTCTGTTGAGTGGCTCCCTCTAGAATTACCTCAATACTTCTAAATATATGTTTTTACTGTTATATCATGATATTCCATTTTATACTTTAATCATTTCTTGCTATGGATTTTTTAAAAAAGGTTTTCTTTCCAACCAATATAAACTAATATAAACAATGCACATTCCCTTTCCCTTTCTCCTATTCTCCCAATAGAATTGTTACAGTTTGGTGTGTTGCTGTTGTTGTTTTGACAGAGTCTCACTCTGTCGCCCAGGCTGAAGTACAATGGCGTGATCTTGGCTCACTGCAACCTCCACCTCCTGGATTCAAGTGATTCTCCTGCCTCAGCCTCCCGAGTAGCTAGGATTAGAGGCGCCCACCACCACACCCTGCTAATTTTTGTATCTTTAGTAGAGATGGGATTTCACCATGTTGGCCAGGCCAGCCTTGAACTCCTGGCCCCAGATGATCCACCTGCTTTAGTCTCCCAAACTATTGAGATTACAGGCATGAGCCACCATGCCCAGCCTAGCTTTTTTTTTTTTTTTCTTTAAGTTAAACTAATAGTGTCCATATTGCTAAGGTTTTTTCAAAATACACATTAGTGTAGTGTGGTTACATTTCCTTTCTTGAAAAACATTTTTCCTAGAGCTGAAAATTGTTTTGTACTTACATAATTTTCCATTTACTGCTATTAGTTTCTTTACATTCTCTCATTTGAACCTCTTTCTTCTCAAAATATACAAATACATCAGATACCTATCAATTATGTTTGTTTCTTGGTGATCTTTCACCCAGATCTCTGCTTCATTTATAGTGGTTGCGCTACAGGCTGTCACCCTAGGACTTTAAAAATATTTTCCTTGTTGGTCCTCTTTTACAAGATCCAACATATTCTTCTTTCTTAGTTTATTCTCTTATTTTGTTGATGCACATCTCTCAATACTTTCATTAAAATTGATACAGAGGAAGTAAAACTTTTTGAGAGCTTGCTGTGTTATTTTCTTTTTTCCCATTTAGCTGATAGTTTGAGCATAACACTCTAGGTTGAAAATAATTTCCCCTCGGATTTCAAAAGCACTGCTCCTTTACTGTTCAGAAGACTGATTCCATTCTGATTTCTATGTCTTTTTATGTGATCTCCCCCTTTTTTCTTTCTGGGAGCATTGAAAAAAATTCTCCTGGTCTTCTGAAAACACCTTAGTACTGGCGCTTTATTTATTAATCTGGTCATATGGCTATGCCCTGTTCATGTTTTTTTAAGACAGTGTCTCAATGTGTCACCCAGGCTGGAGTGCAGTGGCTATTCACAGGCACAATCATAGCAATCCTGCAGCCCCCAGCTCCTCTGCCTCAGCTTTACAAGTAGCTGGAATTACAGTGTGCTAGACCCCTTGGCTAATGTTCAGACTATCAGATTTATTTCTGAGAAATTTTGGTTGGGCATGGTGACTCATACCTGCAATATCAGCACTTTGAGAGGCTGAGGCAGGAGGATTATTTGAAGCTATGAGTTTGAGACCACCCTGGACAACATAGTGAGACCCTGTCTCCACACAAAAACAATTAAAAAAATTTCTTAGTATGTTTTACTTGTAATTTCTCCCATGAGTTTTCTGAATTCTTACTTCAACAAGAATCTCAGTCAAATATTAGACCTCCTAGGTTGACTCTATAAGACTCTAAGCTTTTTTTCCTTTCTTATTTTATCTTTGCCTCTCGTTCCATTTTTTGGACAATTTATTTAATCACTCAATCTTTTATATTTAAGTTTTTCTTTATGACTGACGAATATTTACTTTTAAGAGCTGTTTTTGGTTCTCTGAATGTTTTTCATGGTATCCTGTTAAGATTTATAAATGTAATATTTTCTTTCATTTATAATTAAGCTATTCTTTAAAAATGCATTATATAGTATCATTATAATATATCCACTGTAAAAGTGAAAGTGAGTCTAAGGGGAGTTAAGAACTTGTCCAAGACAATACAGCTAGTAAGGAGCACTTAAGTCCTAACCTATTTTTCACCTTACACTAGGAATACATACTTCATACAGTTGCTATTTAGATTAAATGGATAAATGCATTATGAATTGCTTAGAACAATGAGTGGCATAGAGTAAATACTAAATAAGTATTAGCATTTATTAGATTTTCTTTCTCTGGGAATATTAATCAGACATTTTCAAAAGCTTTCTTCTGCTTTCTATATTATTGTTCCTTTTCTTCATGGTGGTAGTGATGGTGGTAGTTTTGGTCTATGTTACGTTATAGGCATTTCCTCAAATGCCTTGGCTATCTTCTCATATTTTAGAAGGATGATATATCAAAATGCTGACAATCAACTCTGAGTGAACAGTACCTGTTGATGGCAGGGTTTCATTCTAATATAAGCATGCTAGGATATGGCTATTACCTTAGGAGACCCCAAATATCAATTGTGTCTTTGTTTGGGACTTTCATATTCTCCAGGTTAGAATTCTAGAATATCCACTATGTGGGGTGGGCTGGGGGCCAGGTATATATCTTGTGTTCTACAATCTAAGAGTATTGCATGGAAAGGGACTAGAAGTCTCACCATGCAAAATGCAAAGGTTTGCTTACTCTTCCTATTTTCAGTTTGACACCTCACACTTGTGCTCAGCTCTGTCTAGATCCCCAAGACTAGAGAAAGTCCATTAAATTTCTCCAGAGAATAAACCTTCCATTCTCTGACCATGAGTTACATTTCTGTCTATGTAGGATGATGAGAAGAATAGAGAATTTAATTATCCTCTACACATACTTCCAACTAACAACTTTTTTCCATCCTTAACTGACTTCAGTCTTCTTATACATTTGGCTCCTCCAAATCTTGTACTTAGATGAGATTGTGTTTCTTGTGAGTATCTTCAATGCAGGAACTTCAGGGGCTATTTTTGAAACTGCTAACTTAATTGCTCTTCCACCTGCTTTCTGTCCTAGAAAAAATATGTGTGTTCACTTGCGCATTCTTAATCTTTGTTAGTTTCTACCATTTTAATTATTTTTCTGACACTTCAGTGCGTATTTTAAAAGAAGAGAGGTTAATTGTGTATAGTCAATCCATCTACTTTTCAACTTTTACCCTTCTATACCAATTACTGTTTCAACCATATATCCAGCTTAAGAACGTTATTTGAATTGAACATTTTAAAATGCAGACTTGTTGGATCCTTCTTCCATCCATTCTTAGTGCACTTTAAGACCTTCTATAGTAAACATCACTGATGGAACCTTAGCATCTATTCTAAACAATCTCCCTCATTATGAACCAGCAATGTATTCTGGCTAGGACTGAAACTATCCCAAGCTTAAGAGGTGGTCCCAGACAGGATTAAAACAAAGTAAGGGACAGAAATGGGTCTTTAGATTCTAGGACTAAAATCTCTACCAATAATTCCACACCTCTTGAAACAATTATTCCTTCAGTGGCAGGCACATGATTTTACTTGGCCTAATCAGAGTGAAAGTTAGGTTTTAGGTTTTTGTTCTATGTTTAGGGATAGACCCTGACTCTCTTTTCCTGAGCTGAAAGAGAAAACAGCCACAGTTGTGGCTGCAATAAATTTTGGGAACCTGGGGGAAGCCAGCTTTAGGGGTAAGAGTCTGATTTAAATGAAACTAACTTGTTTATGCTTGTGTACTTATGAATTTTTTTATAAATTATGAAAAACGGGAAATAAATGATAGGTCTACGTAACGTGTTCTATCCCAATATCTTGCTTCATTTTCTACCAGTTCATAATTCACTGCTATTAAGGGAATCTACATAAATGCCTTTTTATTCTGTCACAATGACCTAGATATACCTTATCTCATGATTAATACAGTTTCATAACTTCAGAAAGGACTTCTGAGATGATCTTCCCTTTCCCTAACCACCTAAGGAAAGCCAAGTACTGATAAAATTTCATTCAGCTCAACAATCGGTTATAACCGGCTTGTTTCAGGCTTGCAATCATCTCAGAAACACTACAAATGCCTGGCGGCCAGGAATCACATCTCGTATCTGTATTCACCACAACTGAGCATGTTTGGTTGTGAGGAGAGTGGGGAAAGACATTGAACAAATGCTTTAAAACAAATACGAACATCGTCACAAACTATAAAGATTATAAAATTATTATTATGGAAGATAGAATATATTTTTAATCACTTAAACAGAAGGATTTATTTAAACACAATATTTGCTTCTGAAAGATATTTATGTAAACAAAATTTAGGTAGTGTTCCTCAAACTGTGAAAATCTATGGAGACGCATGGTGGCGCTGCAGGATAATACCAAGAAAAAAATTAACCCCGGATGACGTTGAAGACCCTGTTATCCAGTACAGGCAGAGAATTGGGAAGACAGAAAGAACAATCCTTTAATGGACAACCTAGAAGCCATTCAACAGGGTTAAAATCCGTAGATTTCCGAGGACTTGGTGGACAGATGAGAGGTATATTTCCCGGAACTGCCAAGTGGCACTGAGGCAATTCTGCAAGAAGATTTTGGGGTTTTGGAAAAGAAGCTATGGAAAACGGAGGAGCAGGCACACTGCAGATAAGGCAAGTCCTGCTTTTCTTTGTTTTGCTGGGAATGTCTCAGGCGGGCTCTGAACCAGGGCGCTTTTTGGTGATGGAGGAAATGCAGAGTGGAAGCTTTGTAGGAAATTTGGCAAAGAACCTGGGACTGGAGGTGAGTGAGCTGTCTTCGCGTGGGGCTCGAGTGGTCTCTAATGATAACAAAGAGTGTTTGCAGCTAGACACACACACTGGGGATTTGCTCTTAAGTGAAACGCTAGACCGGGAGGAGCTCTGCGGTTCCACCGAGCCTTGTGTACTGTATTTCCAGGTGTTAATGAAAAACCCCACTCAGTTTTTACAAATTGAGCTCCAGGTCAGGGATATAAATGATCACTCTCCCGTCTTCTTGGAAAAAGAAATGCTCCTAGAAATCCCAGAGAACAGTCCTGTTGGTGCTGTGTTCTTGCTTGAAAGTGCAAAGGATTTAGATGTAGGAATCAATGCTGTAAAAAGCTACACAATAAGCCCCAACTCTCATTTTCACATTAAAATGAGAGTCAATCCAGACAATAGAAAATACCCCGAGTTAGTCCTGGACAAGGCGCTGGATTATGAAGAGCAACCGGAGCTCAGTTTCATCCTCACTGCTCTGGATGGCGGGTCCCCTCCCAGGTCTGGAACTGCCTTGGTCAGGGTGG
>NW_016107391.1:1099282-1145966 GCF_001604975.1 Cebus imitator
GTGCTCCTGTTCGTGGCGGTGCGGCTGTGCAGGAGGAGCAGGGCGGCCTCGGTGGGTCGCTGCTCGGTGCCCGAGGGTCCCTTTCCAGGGCATCTTGTGGACGTGAGCGGCACGAGGACCCTGTCCCAGAGCTTCCAGTACGAGGTGTGTCTGGCGGGAGGTTCTGGGACAAATGAGTTTAAGTTTCTGAAACCAATTATTCCTAACCTCCTACCCCAGAATACAAGTGGGGAAGTCGAAAAAAATCTCCCATTTCAGAATAATTTGGGTTTCTGATAAAGGACGAATAATAAAACCCATGTGTATGAATACATTTATATTTAGGAACTTATTGTGAGGTGCCTGTAAAGGAGTGCTTTTAGATCATTTCAAATATGTACTCTTCAAGTCATGAAATAAATTTTTTGCATAGAAAAGTATCCAGATTTAGTACCAAGAACGCTACACAAAGCAGGAAATGTATATGGGTAATGTTTCATGTCTAACAATTATGTTTCATATAAAGTCTATTAAATGTTAAGTCTTGAGACATTTTAAATTGCTTTCCATTGTTTTCAATATTTACTGTGATTCTCATTTTCTGAGTTGATTAGAATGCTGTTTCGGTATACCTACCCTAGTTTCAGAAACACAGATTGTAGTATAACTTTTAATATTTTGAAACACTCATTTTATGAATTATACACTATTTTAACACTTTTAATTTCGGAAGAAACATATGTGGCATGATATTTTAGGAATGAATAAATAGATGGTCTTAGAGATTCAGTAAGTTCACTAAGGTCCACTAACTAATAAGTGACAAAACTGAGCATCCATCCTAGATCTGTCTGACTTTGGGTCAGTGACCTTCCTCTGATTCCATACTGTTTTTTGTCATTAGATATCGTCTGGCAAAGAGAAGAAATACTTTTACCATATTCATACTACTGTTCAATCTTTATTTAGAAATAATACTGTGTATATTTATCTATGGTTTTATTTTCTTATAAACCAATAATCCTGCTTTTATGAGAATCAATTTTTAGCTATTATTACTAATGCTCTGATCTCTCCAAATCTTAAGAAACAAAATTGAAAGAGCAACCTGTGCCGTTCCATTTTCTCCTGAACATATAACTTTCACTTAACAGAAAAGATTAATGGTACTGAGTGGGAATAGTACACAATTTTGATTGCATTATTAGTTAATTGTTTTCTTCACATTGTGGTATATTTCCAGAGTCACCCATACTTACATTTGTAATACATCTTCCTGATTTTAGAGTTTGTTTTTTTTAGCATTTTTCTATTAATTATACTGCACTGCTGAATCAGGAAAATTTAAGAAAAAGAATAGTTTTATATGTGTAATATACAACATAGATGATCATTAAATTTTTAGAAATTATGAGGAGTTAAGGAAAAGCATTGTCATAAAACTTTGTAACTGACTTTTATTTTTAAATAGGTAATTTTAGCATGGTTGTGTCCTGAATATATTATAAATCTGTGCTGGTAACTCTTATAAAGGTAGTATTACTGTATATCACTGGTGGGATGAAATATAAGGGAAAACACCTCACAGCAGTAAAATCTTAAATTGCTTTCATGGTCTGAGGGTAAAATTATCCAATTTCTCCAATAAATAAATGGCATTAAAAATAGAAGGAGGGGGCCTACACTAGGAACTATCTTAAGAGATCTACCAATCAAATACAATGTGTGGATCTTGTTTGGATCTTGATTCGAACAACAGCAATGACTTTGAAACACTTGGAAGAGTTTGAATAAGGATGAGTATTAAATAATATTAACTTAGTTTTTAGGTATGATAATGGCATTGTACTTAAGGGTATTTTTAGGGTCATTTAAAGTCATTATGCATTTAAATAAATGTATAATGAAGTATTTCTGGGTGAAGATGTAGTTCCTGTGGAATGTGAAAATGTTGGAGGCATAGAGTCAGGAATTGTGGCAAAACATTGATAACAGTTGAAGCTAGTTCTGAGTACTTGGAGGTTCATTATGCTCCTCTCCTTTTATGAGATTTGAAAATTTTCACATTAAAAGTTTTTTTAATTGATGCTGTTAGAAGTGGAGGTAACACAAAAGGACATCCTTCCCAGAAAAAAATTACCTCTGCTGTTACAGATTTTGTCTCTCTTTAGACGAACTCTCCAGCCTTTCCTTGTTCATTTCCCTTCATTACTTGAAATAACTTCTCTACCTGAGATAGTCATGCTCCTGTATTCTTCTACCATTTGAATTTTGAGGTGTGTTTCTAGTTATATTAATTGATTTATGCAGACACAGCTACTTCATAGCATCAAATTGCCATATATCGGGTATATAGTTTATTTTTAAGGTGAATATCTCTTTGCATCAGTTTCCTCATCTGTGAGGTGAGGAATTCACAACAGCCCTATCTGGTAGGTGCTATTATTGTTCTCACTTTACAGATGAGGAAACTAAAACAGAGCGATTAAATAATTTGTTCGAGGTTCACAGCTATTAATTATTCCTGTGGTTCATGGAAATAAAAGTACAAAGATCTAAATGTTGCCTATGTTAACTCCAATTATATTTGAAATTTTCTGCATGTATTCTTTTTGCCAAGCTCTACACTGTTACCTAAATATTTCTTTTTTGCCCCAAACTCAGTTAGCATTGTTCAAAGACTAATGTAATTTCTCCTTCTGTCAGTTGTCTGCTCAATAACGTTCGGCGATATTAAAGGTGGTGTTATAATCTTGCATAGCCCCTGGGTACAGAGTTGAGATTATTACATCTATTATGATGCCACGAAGTGTAAGATCCTGTGAGGACGCTTGGTGGCGCTGCAGGATAAGAAGGTACTAAGCAAACTGCAGCTGCAGCTCCGTTAACCCGCAAAAAACAGCAGAACCTGGAAGCCTACGGGAAGCTTGGATGCTAACGAGAGGAGGTCTGGGCCCTTTGGAAAGGACTACTCACTGGAATATTTCTGAGGCATCTGTGAAATAACCATAGCCTCAGATACTGGTGACTTTACAGTCCCACGGAACCCTGCTCCCCGGAAGCTGAACAAAGCAAGAACAATGGAGGCCAGCAGGATGTTCATTTGCAGACAAAGGCAAGTCCTTTTTTCCTTTCTCCTTTTGGGCTTATCTCTGGCGGGCGCAGCGGAACCTAGGCGCTATTCTGTGGTGGAGGAAACTGAGGGTAGCTCCTTTGTAGCCAACTTAGCAAAGGACTTGGGTCTGGAGCAGAGGGAATTCTCCAGCCGGGGGGTTAGGGTTGTTTCTAGAGGGAACAAACTACATTTGCAGCTCAACCAGGAGACCGGGGATTTGTTGCTAAATGAGAAACTGGACCGTGAGGATCTGTGCGGTCACACAGAGCCGTGTGTGCTACGTTTCGAGGTGTTGCTAGAGAGTCCCTTTGAGTTTTTTCAAGCTGAGCTACAAGTAATGGACATAAACGACCACGCTCCAGTATTTCTGGACAAAGAAATGCTGGTAAAAGTGTCAGAGAGCAGTCCTCCTGGGACTACATTTCCTTTGAAGAATGCTGAGGACTTAGATGTAGGCCAAAATAATATTGAGAGCTACGTAATCAGCCCCAACTCCTATTTTCGGGTCCTCACCCGCAAACGCAGTGATGGTAGGAAATATCCAGAGCTGGTGTTGGACAAAGCCCTGGACCGAGAGGAGGAAGCTGAGCTTCGGTTAACACTTACAGCCCTGGATGGTGGCTCTCCACCCAGATCTGGCACTGCTCAGGTCTACATCGAAGTCCTGGATGTCAACGATAATGCCCCTGAATTTGAGCAGCCTTTCTATAGGGTACAGATCTCTGAGGACAGTCCAATAGGCTTCCTGGTTGTCAAGGTCTCTGCCACGGATGTAGACACAGGAATCAACGGAGAGATTTCCTATTCACTTTTCCAAGCTTCAGACGAGATTGGCAAAACCTTTAAGATCAATCCCTTGACAGGAGAAATTGAACTTAAAAAACAACTTGATTTCGAAAAATTGCAGTCCTATGAAGTCAATGTTGAGGCAAGAGATGCTGGAACCTTTTCTGGAAAATGCACCGTTCTGATTCAAGTCATGGATGTGAACGATCACGCTCCAGAAGTTACCATGTCTGCATTTACCAGCCCAATACCTGAGAATGCGCCTGAAACTGTGGTTGCACTTTTCAGTGTCTTAGATCTTGATTCAGAAGAAAATGGGAAAATAAGTTGCTCCATTCCGGAGGATCTACCCTTCCTCCTGAAATCCGTGGGAAACTTTTACAGCCTACTAACAGAGAGACCACTGGACAGAGAAAGCAGAGATGAATACAACATCACCATCACTGTCACTGACTTGGGGACCCCTAGGCTGAAAACACAGCTCAATATTACTGTGCTGGTCTCTGATGTCAATGACAACGCCCCCACCTTCACCCAAACCTCCTACACCCTCTTCGTCCGCGAGAACAACAGCCCCGCCCTGCACATCGGCAGCGTCAGCGCCACAGACAGAGATTCTGGAGCCAACGCCCAGGTCACCTACTCGCTGCTGCCGCCCCAGGACACGCACCTGCCCCTGGCCTCCCTGGTCTCCATCAACGCGGACAACGGACACCTGTTCGCCCTCCGGTCGCTGGACTACGAGGCCCTGCAGGCGTTCGAGTTCCGCGTGGGCGCCACAGACCGCGGCTCCCCGGCGCTGAGCAGCGAGGCGCTGGTGCGCGTGCTGGTGCTGGACGCCAACGACAACTCGCCCTTCGTGCTGTACCCGCTGCAGAACGGCTCCGCGCCCTGCACCGAGCTGGTGCCCCGGGCGGCCGAGCCGGGCTACCTGGTGACCAAGGTGGTGGCGGTGGACGGCGACTCGGGCCAGAACGCCTGGCTGTCGTTCCAGCTGCTCAAGGCCACGGAGCCCGGGCTGTTCGGCGTGTGGGCGCACAATGGCGAGGTGCGCACCGCCAGGCTGCTGAGCGAGCGCGACGCGGCCAAGCACAGGCTGGTGGTGCTGGTCAAGGACAATGGCAAGCCCCCGCGCTCGGCCACCGCCACGCTGCACGTGCTCCTGGTGGACGGCTTCTCCCAGCCCTACCTGCCGCTCCCGGAGGCGGCCCCGGCCCAGGCCCAGGCCGACTCGCTCACCGTCTACCTGGTGGTGGCGTTGGCCTCGGTGTCGTCGCTCTTCCTGTTCTCGGTGCTCCTGTTCGTGGCGGTGCGGCTGTGCAGGAGGAGCAGGGCGGCCTCGGTGGGTCGCTGCTCGGTGCCCGAGGGTCCCTTTCCAGGGCATCTGGTGGACGTGAGCGGCACCGGGACCCTGTCCCAGAGCTACCAGTACGAGGTGTGTCTGTCGGGGGATTCCGGGACAAATGAGTTAAAATTTCTGAAGCCGATTATCCCCAACTTCTCTCCTCAGTGCCCTGGGAAAGAAATAGAGGGAAATCCTACCTTCCTGAATAGCATTGGGTTCAATATTCAGTGACCATAATCGACTTTTATATTCCATAGGTATTTTATTTTTTGGCATTTCTATACCAATGTTTATTTTCCCCAATTTGTGTGTATTTAAAATTGTACTGATTTACTTGCAGTTTTTCTCCTGTTCTTTCTCCCTTTGCTTTTATGTGAACATTTACTTTTATTCCTGGTTCTTAAAAGGTAGCAATTCACTCTTTAACCTAGATGGTCTTAATTTGTAATTAATTTGCCTCCCTAAAGTACAATACCAAATCACATTTTTCCATGTTCCTGTCTTCAGTTGAACTTCACACACAAGTATGCTTACAGTAAAATAAAATAGACCAATTTAGAAGTCCTTCAAATTTTCCAGCATTTTTTCGTTTGATTTTTCTTGTTTTTGCAGTTTTAAAATAATGATTGCTATTAAGATACATCATTTGTGTTTTTCAATCCAGTATGTTTTTAATTAACCTTAAATATGTTATTACTCTCAAAAGTAAACCAGAAAACCTATATCTTATGATACAACTCTTATTATCACGTGATTTGAAAGGGTCAGAAGACCAGTTTCTTAGTATCCTTTCGTCATTCATGCTGGAGAGGATTGTGCAAGCACATTAAGATTGTGGCCATTCACAGAATCTGGGAGTATGAAGTTATAATTGTTTAATTAATGTCACAAGGCTCTAATGCAATCTAGTGGAGTGCAGATGCCTGTACCCAAATAATAATTTGTATAGCACAAAGTGGACTTGTGTGTTAATGTATAAAAAATTTTTGCCCTTACTATCATAAAATTTAATGTATATATACCAGAAACTATTTTTCAAACTTTTTTTACTACAACCAATATTAAGATAATATTTTACATATTTGGCAACACACAAGCTTAATAGAAAGAAATGTTTGTCAACAATGCTTAGTCTTTTGTGACATAATTTGAAGTTACCTATATTATTTCATTCTATTCAATTTTCAAATGTGGTCATGATCCACTAAATTTATTTCATGGTATACTAATGGGTAGTAGCCCAAAGTTTGAAAACCACTTTTCTGGGGCATGTAAAAGTATACCAGATGTTGAACACCGAAAGTATCAAAAAATAGCCCTTTAGGTTCTAATTAAAAATTTTTTTCAAACCATTGTAGAGGAGTAGCTTTGTCTCATATTAAACCACCTTGCCTTTGAGGATCTGACATTACTATGTAAGAAAAAGGCTTCATAGTAGTAGGAGGAGGTTTTCCATGAATGTTATCAAAAAGTATAAAGCCTGTATGTTGTGGGAGAAAATGTAGGATAACAAAATGAGTAAGAGTATAAAGGCAAAGGAATTGTGTATGTGAGAGAGAGAGCAAGCATGGGAAAGAGGAAATTCATGGGGATGAGTAAAATGACTACTTTCAATGCTACAAAATAGACTCAATTGCTTCTCTCTCTCTCTCTCTTTTTTTTTTTTTTTTTTCACCCAGGCTGGAGTGCAGTGTTGCAATCTCCACTCACCGCAACCTCCGCCTCCAGGGCTCAAGTGATCCTGCCACCTCAGCCTCACAAGTAGCCAGGAATACAGGCCCAGGCTACCACATCCACTAATTTTTGTATTTTTAGTGGAGATAGGGTTTCACCATATTGTCCAGACTGCTCTTGAACTCAAGCAATCCACCTGCCTCAGCCTCCCAAAGTGCTGTGACCACAGGTGTGAGTACCTGGCCTCAACTGCTTCTTGAAGATATTTTAAAACTTTATCCTAACATTGTAGAGGGACTGGGTATTAGTCAGTTGATAATACCAAGAAGTGTAATCTCCCTTTCTAGCATATCTAAGACAACCTAATGTTTACACTTCTTACTAAGATTTCACTACCAGTTCTGTTGAACTATGTCAACTGAGTAATTATTCTTTTCTCTTTTCTTTCTTTGTTTATTTTTTAGAGACAGGGTCTCACTCGGTCACCTAGGCTGGAGTGCAGTGGTGCAATTATGGCTCACTGCAGCCTAATTCTATTGGTGGAGGAGGAAAGAGAAGTTCAAATGCTCAGATAGAAAATCTAGCACGGGCAGCAGTGGAGAAAAGGGCCAAGTACTTGTCATATTACTTCCAGTTTTTCTAGATATATGAGCCTCAGGACTCCTCTCTTTATAAAAAGAACTATGAGTTTCCTGGCTCTTATGAGGAGTGACCAGGAGCTCAAAAACATATAACCAACCAATGCTCCTAGAATATATTGCTAAAAACAAATTTTGCTCTTATGCTTCAAAGACCTCATTTATAGTTATACTTAAAACAGTACATAGGAATCAAGCTGTATCAGCCAATTTTACATGAAAGAACTATTGGTTGTAAGTGACTTAGAACATAATTTTATATCCAGTGGGGGTTAAGGGACACAGAAAATAGAGACACAAGAGATGGCCCAGCCTTACAGAATGGATTCTCTCGAAAACCCTTACAATAAAAACCAAATAACAGATTTTTTTTTAATTAGGCAAGAGTATGGGGAAAAAAAAGGACATAAGGGCATTTTATCTTACAAAAACATTTTTCTCTTTATCTTTCTATTTCAAGTTCTGCCACCAGATACTTGAAAATAACTGAAATAAGTTATTTAATAAGTTATGTTAAATAACTTGAAATAGAAAGATAAAGAACTTAATCAGTGAATCCACTGATTAACAACATGACCTCTCAGTCTCTAGGTCTTTACCTCTACCCCTGTTGTTCAGTCATTAACGCCCTGGCTAGATATTGTACTTTTTCCCCACCTAGAAACCATTCTATGATATAATAATTTCAAATATCTTCTTCTGAGAGTGCAATTGTCTGTGCCTATAACCTTCTCATTCTGCTGTTCCTATCACCTCTTGTCTTTGAGCTTATCAGGAGCTCCATTCCATGATGCTGCTACTACCTATCAAACCCTCCTGTTCTAAGTTCCTTCCTATCCAGCGGATTTCCTGGTTTACCACTCCCAATCACTCTCATGCCCATATTCTAAATTTCCTTGTTCAGTTTTCCTTCACTAAAACCACTTGATGAAACTCCAGCCCACATGAATATAGTCCTCCTCCTCTCTTACACCAGGGCTGCTGCAGTCTGTAAGACCAAATTAACAAAATCAGCAAGACCACTGCCACTATAATCATATATATCCCAACCTAATAGGGCTTCTGAGACCAAGAACTCCTTTTATAATTTTTCTAATGAGCTCTCTTTTCCATTCACCAAAACATCTATTTTAAACCTACCTATCTTACTTTAAACTTCTTACCCTACCATTTACATACCCCCTTTTAGCAGATGAACTTGCCTAATACCTTATTGAGAAAATAAAATCCATCAGCTAGAAATTCATTTTCCTGTCCCCTACTCCACAGCTTTAACAGCATCTGTCTCTATACTTTTCACCTGCTGTAGTCTCTCCCACCAGTCTAAGTCCAATCCCTTCATACATTGCCTGGATCCCATCTTTAACACCCTTTTTAGGGGAATTGCATTCTCTCCTCTGTTTCGTAATTTTCTCCTTCCCTATTGAACATTACACATAGGCATTTTAAATATATTCAAGTTTCTCTAGTTTTAAAAAATAACCTCTGAGTCTGAATTCTTCTCCAGATACCAATGTATTTCTTATTCCGTTAACAGCCTATTCATTCTTTACAAATTTCTTGAGAGCCTGGCAGCAGTGAGCCATAATTGCACCACTGCACTCCGGCCTGGACAACAGACCTAGACCCTGCCTCAAAAAAAAAAAAAATTGTTGAAAGGGCTATCTCATTTTTGCTTCCTCATTCCTCTCACTTGGCAGTGAAGTAAAATCTAATTTTCTTCATAACCATTCTATTGAAACTGCTATTGCAAAGGTTATCAAAGATTTCTGTGCAAGTTCAGTAAGATTATAC
Organism: Cebus imitator; assembly: GCF_001604975.1. NCBI lineage: Eukaryota > Metazoa > Chordata > Mammalia > Primates > Cebidae > Cebus > Cebus imitator. The sequence goes on from NW_016107391.1 coordinate 1,108,614, forward strand.
TGTGGAAACAATGTGATGCAATGACACAGTGACTTGTAAACGTCTCTGTTTTTCACATGACAGTAGCAATGTAAAAATTATTAGGTATATAGGGCAGCTTCGATCTTACAGTCCTTCTGCAACCAAATTTTCTTTCAAGTAATTGCTTCAAAATTCCCTATGGCGATACTATAATCTGCATGGGTACAGCTGGGTCACTGCTATATTTGGGTTCTAGCTCGCTTAGAAGAAAGAAGCATATCCAGATGATTTCTATTCCAGACCTGGAAGGGGCAGACAGGAATTCTGCTCACAATCCATCTGTAAGAACTTAATTGACTTGGCCACACCAAACTACAAGGGAGGCTGGGATTGGCAATCTATCTTCATGACCATGTACCTGGGTATAGTTCTATTCCTATAGAAGCAAGGGAAAACAGATTTTGTCAGATATCTATCTGAGTCCTCCACAATGACCATATTTTTAAGTCAAATAGATAATTGTCATACTTATTTTTCTTGACTTTTCTGAAGCATTTTCAGCTGTTGACCTTCCTTATCTTCTTAAAATGCTATTTGCTTTTGATTTCATGATTTTGAACTCTGAGCCTTCCTTATCTTTTCAAATATACTTCTTGCGCTGTCTCCTCTAAATGAAGATGTTTCTCATATTTCTGTGCCAAGCCTCTTCTATACTTATTTGACATACTTTTTCTTGGTTATCCTAGAGCTTTCATGGTTTCAATCACCACATATATACTGATTAATCCCAAAGTTCGTATCTCCAGCTGAGATTTATTTCCTATGCTTCAGTTATATGCAAACACACACACACACACACACACACACACACACACACACACACACATTCTACAGGCACTTATCTTAATATCAGCATGTTCAAACAGAACACTTCATCTTTTCCACCTCAATCATGTTTTTTCAGCATTCCCTACCTTGTGAATGGCACTCCTAGCCATCCAGTTGCTCAGTCCAGAGGTGGAATATCATCTCTGAATCTTTCCCCTTTTCCTCCCCATGCAACCTATGAACCAACAGTTGAAAATATTTCATCTCCCACTACCTTTCTACTCATCCCTCTTCTCTCCATCCATACTGGCATTACCCCCAGCCAGACTATCATCATCTCTTATCAGATCTCCTTTATTCCCCAGTCATTCCCCCTGAAATTAATTCTCCATACTGCAGCCAAACTGATTTTTTTAAATGCAGATGTGATCATGTTAATAAGACGTTAAAACCCTTCTTTGTTTTTGAATTACCTTTAGAATAAATGCAAGAATGTATGATATGACCTGTATAATGATTCATATTCTCACCCTGCTTTTTAACCCTAATTTCATTCTTAGACTCTCCCCTTCCATGGATTTTAAAGTTCAAGGCATACTTCACTTCTCTGTGTTCCTCAAAATGTCCATCTAAATATTCCTCCTTCTCCTGGCTAGTTCCTTCAGATGACATTGTATTGTTCATTACCTCAGGAAAGCTTTCACTGATGTCCCAAGTCTGACTCAGATCTTAATTATTTTATTTTTTGACAGACACTTAACCAGCACTTACAAGCCACTTTATAAACATTAACTCATTAGATGCCTACAATAATAATCATAAGAGGCAAATATTATTACCCCATTTTACAGGTGAGGAAACAAAGATATTTGTAACTTGTCCAAGTTTATAGATAGTGAGTGACAGAAGTAGGATTCTAATATTGACAATTTGGTTCCAGATCCCATATTCCTAACCACTAAGGTATGCAACCTCCTAGCTACAAAATGTCCTTTCTAGGTATTTCTATATTATTTTTATATATGCATACATTATGACATACTTCAGTTATTTGTCTGCCAAATTTTCTAGCTTGTGAGCTCTGTAATAGCAAGAATTATCTCTAACTTATTTGAGCCGTGTCTTTCTTTATATTTTTAAAATATAAAAGTGAAAAAAGTAATGACATTACTAACTACAATTGACTTAACAAGTATTTACAAGAGTGAAGGAGAGAATATATTTGTAATTACTCAAGAAATGACTTAAATACAAATTTATTTCTTCAGGCTATTTAACAGATCCTTTTGTGTCAAGCATTCAAAACAGTGATAATGCAGTGTATGGACCTTTTCTGGATTCAAATTAAAACGAATAGCAAAAAAAATTTTTGAGAGAACTGGGAAAGCCAAATGCAGTATAAGTTACATCGAGGAATTATTGCTAAAGTTGTGAACACTGTATTACAATTATTTTTAGAGGGTCTTATCTATTAGAAATACTTAGTGAAGTATTTAAAGGTAAAAAAAAATATGATGTCTGGGATTCATTTTGAATACCCTGGATGTATTTATGAATTGCTTTTTCAAAGAGGAAAACTTTTTAATGAAAAAAACATAAAGACGCATGGTGGCGCTACAGGATAAGATGAGAACAGTACGAAGGCTGGCACGGTGACCTTCACTATTCAGGAGAACAGAAAACATCCAACCCACTGAAAAGACAGGCATTAAAGGAGATTCGCCTACAGGGCTGCTGGAGGATACACTCTCCAGGGGTTTCCTACTAAAAAACCAGAGCTTCAGCTTCCAAAATTGGGGCTGAGCTTGAATTTTTCACAAGAGGTTGCCTGAAGGAACCATGAAGATCAGAGGGGCGCTCGCTCTGCAAAAAAGGCAAGTTCTGATATTCTTTGCTTTGCTAGGATTGTCTCAGGCAGGTGCTGAATCTGCACACTACTCTGTTGCAGAGGAAACAGAAATTGGCTCTTTTGTGGCTAATCTAGCGAGGGACCTAGGGCTGGAGGTGGAGGAGCTGTCTTCACGGGAAGCCCGGGTAGTGTCTGATGATAATAAAAAGTATTTGCACCTTGATTTGCTGACTGGGGACTTGCTCCTAAGTGAGAAACTAGACCGAGAAGAGCTGTGTGGCTCCACCGAGCCCTGTGTGCTACATTTTCAGGTGGTTTTGGAAAACCCTTTGCAGTTTTTTCAGGTTGAGCTGCATGTCAAAGACATAAATGATCACTCCCCTACATTTCTAGACAATGAAATACTTATTAAAATATCAGAAAGTACCACCATTGGAACTACATTCCTATTGGAGAGTGCTCAAGATTTGGATGTCGGAAGCAACAGTCTCCAAAACTACACGATTAGCCCCAATTCTCACTTCTATATTAAAATTCCAGACAGTGGTGACAGAAAGATATACCCAGAGCTGGTCTTAGATAGAGCTTTAGATTATGAGGAGGAAGCTGAACTCAGATTAACACTCACAGCACTGGATGGTGGATCCCCACCCAGGTCTGGGACAACTTTGGTTCTCATTAACGTCTTGGACATCAATGATAATGCCCCTGAGTTTCCTCAGAGTCTCTATGAGGTGCAGGTCCCTGAGGATAGACCCATTGGCTCCTGGATTGTTACCATCTCAGCTAAGGATTTGGATGCAGGAAACTATGGGAAAATATCTCACACATTTTTCCATGCATCAGAAGATATTCGTAAAACATTTGAAATCAATCCAATTTCTGGAGAAGTTAATTTGAGATCACCCCTGGATTTTGAAGCAATACAGTCCTACACCATAAATATTCAGGCAACAGATGGTGGCGGTCTTTCAGAAAAATGCACCCTTCTAGTTAAAGTTATGGATATAAACGACAACCCACCAGAAGTGACCATGTCGTCAATTACAAAAAGAATTCCAGAGAATGCCTCAGAGACCCTAGTAGCTCTTTTCAGTGTCCTAGACCAAGACTCTGAGGACAATGGGAGAATGATTTGCTCTATTCAAGATAATCTCCCTTTTATCCTGAAACCGACCTTCAAGAACTTTTTCACGATTGTTTCTGAAAAAGCACTGGACAGAGAGAGCCAAGCCGAGTACAACATCACCGTCACCGTCACTGACTTGGGGACTCCTAGGCTGAAAACCGAGTACAACATAACCGTGCTGGTCTCCGACGTCAACGACAACGCCCCCGCCTTCACCCAGACCTCCTACACCCTGTTCGTCCGCGAGAACAACAGCCCCGCACTGCACATCGGCAGCGTCAGCGCCACAGACAGAGACTCAGGAACCAACGCCCAGGTCACCTACTCGCTGCTGCCGCCCCAGGACACGCACCTGCCCCTGGCCTCCCTGGTCTCCATCAACGCGGACAACGGACACCTGTTCGCCCTCCGGTCGCTGGACTACGAGGCCCTGCAGGCGTTCGAGTTCCGCGTGGGCGCCACAGACCGCGGCTCCCCGGCGCTGAGCAGCGAGGCGCTGGTGCGCGTGCTGGTGCTGGACGCCAACGACAACTCGCCCTTCGTGCTGTACCCGCTGCAGAACGGCTCCGCGCCCTGCACCGAGCTGGTGCCCCGGGCGGCCGAGCCGGGCTACCTGGTGACCAAGGTGGTGGCGGTGGACGGCGACTCGGGCCAGAACGCCTGGCTGTCGTTCCAGCTGCTCAAGGCCACGGAGCCCGGGCTGTTCGGCGTGTGGGCGCACAATGGCGAGGTGCGCACCGCCAGGATGCTGAGCGAGCGCGACGCGGCCAAGCACAGGCTGGTGGTGCTGGTCAAGGACAATGGCGAGCCCCCGCGCTCGGCCACCGCCACGCTGCACGTGCTCCTGGTGGACGGCTTCTCCCAGCCCTACCTGCCGCTCCCGGAGGCGGCCCCGGCCCAGGCCCAGGCCGACTCGCTCACCGTCTACCTGGTGGTGGCGTTGGCCTCAGTGTCGTCGCTCTTCCTGTTCTCGGTGCTCCTGTTCGTGGCGGTGCGGCTGTGCAGGAGGAGCAGGGCGGCCTCGGTGGGTCGCTGCTCGGTGCCCGAGGGCCCCTTTCCAGGGCATCTGGTGGACGTGAGCGGCACCGGGACCCTGTCTCAGAGCTACCAGTACGAGGTGTGTCTGTCGGGAGGTTCTGGGACAAATGAGTTCAAGTTCCTGAGGCCGATTATCCCCAATTTTCAAGTTCATGACACTGGTAAGAATATGGGGGAAATCGAGAACTATCGGAATAGCTTTGGATTTAACATTCAATAAAACCATTTATTTTATATTTCTAATTTTTAGTTATTGTTGACAAACTAATGGTACTTTTGCATAACCGTTTATGGATTCTAGGTCGTACCGTAGTTGCATGCATAGCTCTTGTTTTTCTCACAGTTGCTCTAAAAATGTTTATTAATGACTAATATGACATGGAAATGTAATCTGGCTTTTTATTTATTTGGTCAAAATGTTATATTAACGGAGTTACTGCTATTTTTGCTCTGTTAATGGTATTGTTGTTATGCAAGATAATATTCTCAATTATTTGGATATGCAAACTAAAGTATTAAGCGCTAATGTCATTACATATGTAATTTAAATCTAGACACCATCACAATATAAAGTAAAAATAAAAAGTGTTGCTGTATCTGGGTCGAAAATATACTGCATTAATCACACTGTTCTCTCTGAAAATGTTCACCATAAAGGGTAAAAAAGATGCTATCCCTTCATTTTCAGTTCTGGAGAACCTTGTTAGTTTTTCAAAAATTTATTTTATGATGAAACTAAAGTGGTCACACTGGAAATTATTAACTTCTTAAATATTTTTTTTCTGTAATTAGTTTTTTTGATAATGCTGTTGCGGAGTAAGAGTCTTATAATGCTCTTGGCCTTGCTGTTGCTCTTTGGTTTTCTTAGTTTAATTTTATTTATTTAGGTTTTTTGAGACAGGGTCTCATTCCATTGTCCTAGCTGGAATGCAGTGGCATCATCATGGCTCACTGCACCCTTGACTTCCTGGGTTCAGGTGATTCTCCCGCTTCAACCTCCTGAGTAGCTGGGACCACAGCACGCACAGGCCACCTGCTTTTTTTTTTTTTTTTTTTGTACAGATAGAATCTTGCCATGCTTCCCAGTCTGGTCTGGAACTCGTTGTCTCAAGAGGTCTTCCCACCTCGGCTAGCTTTTTGTTTTCGTTTTTTGAGAGACAAGGTCTCACTTTGTTGCCCAGGCTAGACTGTAGTGGCAGGATCTTGGCTCACTGCAGCCTCAACATCCTGGGCTCAAGACATCCTCCTGCCTCAGCCTATGAAGTAGTTCAGACTACAGGCACCTACCACCATGCCCAGCTAAATTTTTGTTTATTTTGTGTAGAGATAGAGTTTTGCCATGTAGCCCAGGCTAGTCTCAATCCCCTGAACTCAAGTGATCCACCTGCTTTGGCTTCCCAAAGTGCTAGGATTACAGGCATGAGCCACTGCACCCTGCCTAGTTTTCTTAAAACACACCCTCTTTACTAGCTTTAATTTTGTATTGTTTATTGCTAAAACAGAAAATAGTTTAGGGTCTTATCCTGGGTAAAATAACTTTCTATCAGACAAGTACAAAAGAAGAGCTCCATAAGAAATTGAAATGAAGATTTAAACTGTTAAAAAAAATGATTTAGGTTCACTTTCCCATTAATTATTGAGTAAAGATAAAACATCATTAATACTTTGTGGCCTCTCTCGGATGCCTACAAAGAAGGAATGGGTAGGCATTTATGGTTTATAGATGCCTCATCATGTTACAAATTATATCTCAGATCTAAAAGAAAGTTCAATAGAAGATTATAGATAGACATTTTGATAACTAGTATGTAGTGTGGATATAATGGAATTTCACTTGCCATTGTGAAATAGGTGAAACAAATTCCAATTTCCTTAGAAATTTTTTCCTCTATTTCATGCAATTTTCACTGATTTTACTTTTCATTGTAACAAGTAATTGTTAGTTATGTGGATTTCTCAAAATTAAAGGATAGCACAGACAAACTAACAGATGACAGTGAGAAGCCACCTGCAGTATTTTAACCAACAAGATTAATATTTACATTATTCAAATAACTCTTGCAAATCAACAACACCAACAAAGCCAGGAGAGACAATAGGATTTTTTTAAGACAAAGAAAAAGGAATTTAAGAAAAGGGAAAAAAGAAAGTCTGAAAATAACTTGAAATGATGTTTAGTTGGTGAAACATACACTAAAATTAGTGAAGATGAGAGATTTGGGTAATATCAAGTGGGATAATAGGAAATCACATGTGCAGCCTATTTAGAGAGCTTTCTGATGGTATTTAGCAAAACTTAATATATATTTACTCTATAATTCAGCAATTCTATTGTGGGATATAAGCCAGAAAACTGTTATAAAGCTTTACAAAATGATGTATATAAGAATATTCATCTTCAACTACATATCCATTCGTAAAGTAATTGATAAAATGTGTAACATGTTAGTGAAGGATTACTATGCAGTGATTAAAAGAAGTTAGCATGCAATAACATGGATAAATCTCAAATATTTTAAAAGAAAAAAGAGATGGAGATTTATAGTACAGTGATATACATGTGTCTATACACACATATAATACACAATATCTTATATTTATAGAAATATGCAAATATATAAGTATACATTCTGAAGGAAGAGAAGAGAGAATATAGAAAAGAAGATATTTGTGTATATATAGGGGAACAAGGGGTACAGAAAGAAGTGAGAGTGAATACCAATGCCAATGATAGTTGACTCTTCCAAGAGATTGTTTAAATTCATTATGTCATTATAGAATTGATCTAGTATTGATAATTTGAAGTTGTTTAAAAATACATATTATTTCTATAGCCTCCCAGAAATATCAGTTACCCATACACTATGAAAGCTAAGAGTTTGCTTGCAGTTTTGAGTTGTAACAATATCCCTGAGACACTACATTTTTAATAAGGATGATAAAAATTATGTAGCCCAATGATTTCACTAAAAACAATTAGCCATTAAGACATTAATATATTGTCAGATTAGAGTTAATGTTAAAAGGAAACCCAGAGAGATAAGTAAGCCTGAAATCTACTTTTTCCTTGGTAATCCTGGAAAACTTGAACCTCTATTAATAAGCATGGATCCCTGACAGCCAAACCTTTGGAGTGAAAGTAAACTGGAAGTGGATGAGCTCTTGCGGGGGAATTTCATCCTTGAACTTGATTTTTAGTCTTTAACTTGATTTTTAGCCTTAAATTTGATTTAAGGTGATCATTGACAGGTAGTGCTCCCAGGAACTGATAGAACCAAATGCAGATCTTTTATGAAATGTGACTTCCTATAGTGAATGCGAATGTGACTTCTTATAGTTTTCAATGTTTGAATGCTTATTCACTCTAAGCCTCAAATCATTCACACAACTAATTTTTTATGTTCTTAACATAAACAAAGATAACTGCATACACAAGGGAGCATGACACTATGAGTGAGAGCCAGCAGAAAAAAAAGGAACATAAAAATAATCTTGCAAGCACTTCAAATATTGTAACTATCCGACACAGTCTATAATATGCTAGGCACTTTAATTGAAATAAAAGTTAAACTTGAAGATGTACAGGGAACAAAATACTATAAAATTTGACAGATTAGAAAATAACAAAATAGAACTCCGAGAAATGAAAAAAAATATCATAATCAAAATTTTAAACTGACTAAAAAATTTAGTAGAAAATTGGATACAACTAAACAATTACAGAAAAGAAAGATAGATTAGGATATAATTTATCCAATATGTAGGTTAGAAAGTTGGTAAGATGAAAAATACAGAAGAGAATATTAGAAACAGAGGACAGAGTAAAACTGGTTTAACTTATATTTAACCAGAACCCAAGGAGATGTGAGAAAAATTGTATCAGAAGCAATAGTTAAATAAACAATAATTTGAATTCTTCAGAATTGATGAAAACATCAATAAGCAGATTTAAGAGACCTAAATAAACCTAACAGGATAAATTTTAAAAGATATCCATATCTAGAAACATTATAGTGAAAGCTCAGAAAACCAAAGAAAAAGAAAACTCTTTTTTTCCCCCAAAAGCCAAGGGAAAAGGACATTGAACTCTCAAACACATGCCAGACTGACAGCTATGCTCCATGTTTCTCAACAGTAGCAATGGCAAATAATGGAAAGTAGTAAATCTTTAATGTGCTGAAGGAAGTTAGTAAATCTTTATACCTAAATGGTCTTTGCATTTAAGAGTCATCAAATGAGAGCATGAAATCAACTTGATAGCAGTTTAATTTTAAATTATTCCAGATGACAGGACAAAATAGTGTAAAGACATTTTATCTCTTAAATGTAACTTATTATAGTTTTCCTCTTTACCCATCCCTTGTGACATCTCTGGATCTAAGAGTTTGGGACCTCTCTCTGTGTCTAGCCTTCTTCATTTCTAATGACGTTCACTTCTCCTCTAGCCTAGTAACCTATGACCATGGCCACTCTCTGGAGATGGTAGTCTCTGAAAATTACATCACATCTGAAATCACAAATACAAATATACTTCTTATAATCTGCAACTTATTATCTTTCATGAAGGGCTTTAATGACCATTTATGCCAGTAAATCCCAAATGTGACTCTGTAGCCCAAACGTCTTTCCTTAACTATATTTATGTAATAGAAGCTAATTTATATAACTATGTATATGGATGCTCAAGCTCAACAATTTTAAGTTAAAATTGTTCCCTTCCTCAAAACAATAATATATCTTCTCCAGCTCCATATCTGTTCCTCTTTCTTCTGCTCTTCCTGTGTTTATCAGTTAATAGAACCAGCACTCACTCAGTTCCCTAAGCCTGAAGACAATGTGCATTTACCTTCATTCCTTTCTATCCCATTCCTTCTGTTTATCACCCCATTCCCTATTGTTTTATTATTCTAATACAACCCTTTCACCACATTTCTGGTTGAGGCCAATATTTCCTCTTACTTGTATTATTGTAACCATTTGTAATCAATCTCTCACCTTTAATCTTATTCCTCTCGAATTTATTCTCAACTCTAAAACAGGATAAGCTTTTTTAAAAGTGGAAACATAATCACGTCACTTTTCTGTTTTAATTATAATCTCTTTAATAACCCTGCATTTTTTTTTTTTTTTTTTGAGACAGAGTCTTGCTGTGTCATCAGACTGGAGCGCAGAGGCACAATCTCGAGTCACTGCAACCTCTGCCTCCTGGGTTCAGGCAGATTCCCCTGCCTCAGCCTCCTGAGCACCTGGGGCTACAGGCTCTCGCCACCATGCCCAGCTAATTCTTTGTATTTTAGTAGAGACAGGGTTTCACCATATTGGCCAGGATGGTCTCAATCTCCTGACCTCATGATCCGCCTGCCTCAGCCTCCCAAAGTGCTGGGATTTCAAGTGTGGACCACCAAACCAGGTCTGTAACTCTGCATTTCTACTGGTGTAAAGTCCAAATGCTTTGGCATAGCTTACAAAATATTTGGTGATCTTTCCAATTTCAACTCTTATCATTTCTCTCCTCTTGCTCTATGTCTTAGCTATATTGATCTTATTTTAGTTCCTCCAAATGCTTCTTTATTTGGATCTGCACAATCATGTTTTTAGTTTGCCTGAACAATTTTACTCCATACCCAATTTTTGTTTAAAGTACTCCTACTAATTTTTAATGTATCCATTTAGAATGTGCTTTCTCCAGAAAAGTTTGTCCTGTATTTCCAAATTCTGGTTAGATGACCATCATCTATGCCCTTGTAGTAGCGTAAACTTTCTTTACCATGACATTCATTGTGCTCTATTTAAAATATGTGGTCATTTTTCTGTCTCCCTCTTGCATGGCAGGAACTATGTCTGTCTGTTTACCATTCTATCCCTAACGCTTATGACCATTCCTTGCACAAAGTATATTCTCAATAAATATCCGTTAAACCAATTAATTAATACATAAGTAAACATATTTAGAATTGTGCCCCTGGAAAGCCTGGGTCTGCAAATGATGAAATTCAGTTTCACAACTAAACTGAGGTCCAATTTGTTCACATTTTTTAAAATGTTGAACTGGACTTGCTTTTAGGTTAAAAACTAGAAATGTTTGACTTTACTCGCTACTTTTGAGTGTTTATTTTCTACTCTTGCCAGCTAAGTGTCCTACTGAGTATCCCTAAATAAATGATACCAGTTCCCCAGCTCAAAATGTCCAACCTCTTCGAAGCAACTATTTGCATATACCAGGTTCATTTTCAAGTACACAAAGACATACTTCTTCTCTAAGTGTAGTTGTTGAGAGAGCTAAGATCTCTAATTCCCATTTTCAATTTTCCTAAAAATCTCTTGCTTACTAAGCCAATTACATGTAAAAGCATTCTTCACTATCTTCAGTTGTTTAATATATTGTCTTCTCAGAGAGATCATAACTTGTTTGAGGCAGGGTCTACATCTTAGATATGCTTCTTCTATCTACCATAGCTGTAGCAGATTGTGGCTGATGATGGAAAGGTAGTTAATAGCATCACATATAACCAAAATGCAACTCGGAAAACAGGCATATCGGAGGAGAATATAATTTAAATTTATCAACAAGCGCACAAGAAAAAGTAATAATTTGTCTGAAGCTTATTTGACTTTATCTAAAATCTGAAAATCTGCAGAGTCGCATGGTGGCGCTGCAGGATAAGATGGTGAAATTTTTGTAACACGGCAGATGCGCTGGTTTCCCTTACCCTCGGGAAAGCGCTGTAAAACCAGGAGAAAAGAGGCTTTCAAAAGGCAGAGCACCATCAACACCTTCGCGACAGGATTACAAGTTTCTAAATTCCCAAAGGTCCAGGCTGATAGATGAGAGGAGCAACTTTCTGAGCTGCTAGTTGATTGAGTTGAAACGTTTTCACCAGAAAGACGTTTAGCTAAGGAGCCATGGAGCCTGCAAAGGGAAGAGCTCAGCGGACAAGGCAAGTGCTGCTTTTCTTTGTTTTCCTGGGAGGGTCTTTGGTATGTTCTAAGACCTGGAGCTATTCCGTAGCAGAGGAAATGGAGGTCGGCACATTTATAGCCAACGTTGTGAAAGACATGGGTGTGGATGTGGAAGACCTGGCTGCACGGGGGGCCAGAGTCATCTTTGACGACTATAAACCTTATTTGCGGTTGGATCTACGGAATGGCGACTTGCTCTTAAATAAGCAGCTGGACCGGGAAGCACTTTGCGATCTCACAGAGCGATGTATATTGCATTTCCAGGTGTTATTTGAAAATCCCTTGCAATTTTCTCGGGCTGAGCTTTTGGTCAAAGACATAAATGATCATACTCCCACGTTCCTAGACAATCATATACTTTTAAAAATCTCTGAAGGTACTGCTCTAGGAACCTTATTCCAAATAGACAGTGCACAGGACTTGGATGTGGGAAAGAATGGTGTTCAAAACTATACAATAAGCCCCAATCCCCATTTCCATCTTAAATTACGAGACAGTGATGAGGGCAGAAAATACCCAGAGTTGGTACTGGACCAATCCCTGGATCGAGAAAAGGAGGCTGAGTTTAGTTTAACGTTAACAGCCGTGGATGGTGGGTCTCCGCCCAGGTCTGGGACTACACTGATTCACGTTGTGGTCCTGGACATCAATGACAATGCACCCGAATTTGAGAAGCCAGTCTATGAAGTTCATGTACCTGAGAGCAGCCCTCTGGACTCTTTGATCATCAAGGTATCTGCTACAGATTTAGATGCAGGAATAAATGGAGAACTGACTTACTCATTTTCCCACGTCTCCAGAGATGTACGGAAAACATTTGAAATCCACCCAATTTCTGGCGAAGTCTATTTAAAAGCGCCTCTAGATTACGAGATTATTCCATCTTATATCATAAACATTCAGGCCATTGACGGTGGGAGCCTTTCTGGAAAAGCAAGCATTTTAGTTCAGGTTGTAGATATGAATGACAACCCGCCAGAAATAGCCATGACATCTCTTACTAGCCCCATACCGGAAAACTCTTCACCTGAGATGGTGGTCGCTGTTTTCAGCATACGAGACCAAGACGCTGGAGACAATGGGAGAATGGTTTGCTCAATTCAGAACAACATCCCCTTTCTCTTGAAGCCTACCTTCAAGAATTTTTACGCTCTGGTAACAGAGCGCCCACTAGACAGAGAGGTCAGAAGTGAATATAACATCACCATCACCGTGACCGACTTGGGGACACCCAGGCTGGAAACCGAGTACAACATAACTGTGCTGATCTCCGACGTCAACGACAACGCCCCCGCCTTCACACAGACCTCCTACACCCTCTTCGTTCGCGAGAACAACAGCCCCGCCCTGCACATCGGCAGCGTCAGCGCCACAGACAGAGACTCAGGCACCAACGCCCAGGTCACCTACTCGCTGCTGCCACCCCAAGACACACACCTGCCCCTGGCCTTCCTGGTCTCCATCAACGCGGACAACGGACACCTGTTCGCCCTCCGGTCGCTGGACTACGAGGCCCTGCAGGCGTTCGAGTTCCGCGTGGTCGCCACAGACCGCGGCTCCCCGGCGCTGAGCAGCGAGGCGCTGGTGCGCGTGCTGGTGCTGGACGCCAACGACAACTCGCCCTTCGTGCTGTACCCGCTGCAGAACGGCTCCGCGCCCTGCACCGAGCTGGTGCCCCGGGCGGCCGAGCCGGGCTACCTGGTGACCAAGGTGGTGGCGGTGGACGGCGACTCGGGCCAGAACGCCTGGCTGTCGTTCCAGCTGCTCAAGGCCACGGAGCCCGGGCTGTTCCGCGTGTGGGCGCACAATGGCGAGGTGCGCACCGCCAGGCTGCTGAGCGAGCGCGACGCGGCCAAGCACAGGCTGGTGGTGCTGGTCAAGGACAATGGCGAGCCTCCGCGCTCGGCCACCGCCACGCTGCACGTGCTCCTGGTGGACGGCTTCTCCCAGCCCTACCTGCCGCTCCCGGAGGCGGCCCCGGCCCAGGTCCAGGCCGACTCGCTCACCGTCTACCTGGTGGTGGCATTGGCCTCGGTGTCGTCGCTCTTCCTGTTCTCGGTGCTCCTGTTCGTGGCTGTGCGGCTGTGCAGGAGGAGCAGGGCGGCCTCGGTGGGTCGCTACTCGGTGCCCGAGGGTCCCTTTCCAGGGCACCTGGTGGACGTGAGCGGCACCGGGACCCTGTCTCAGAGCTACCAGTACGAGGTGTGTCTGTCTGGAGGTTCCGAGACAAATGAGTTCAAGTTTCTGAAGCCGATCATTCCCAATCTGGTGCCCCGGGGAGGCGAAATGGAGAAAGCCCCGCCTTTCTGAATGGCATGGAATTCAATTAGGGATTTGATTATGATGCAGAACTTTTAGAATGAGTGTATTTCTTTGAAATCTTATTCATTGTTAGGTAGTTTTTCATTTTGGGTAACTTCATTTTACTCAAGAGTTTTCACTAAAGAATCTAAGTCTATTTTTTGTTGTTTTTATTAACTGTGAAAAAATTGAGAGAGCTGGAATTTGCTTAGTCTTTCTTCTCAAATGCAACCTCAAATAATATATTCACATAATTCACATACACATTATTTTTCCTTCAAGTTTAATTGCACATTGGGCTCATTCACATTTCTAGGTGTTCTGACTGTGGATCCTCTAACCAAAGCAGTTTTTATATGATTGAGAATATTATTACAGACATAATATGAATCAAAACATAATTGCTTGTTATCTGGTTAGGTTGGTTTTTAAAATGTTATCTAGTTTAAGTTTTTCTTTTTAAAAAATCTATAATCTTTACATTCTACTTTTCTGGCAAACATTGCAGAAAATTTTTCCTGTACTTAGGGGTTTTTTCCCCCCATATATATATATATATACAGCTCATGCTCCTTTCTTGTCTGAGAACTTCTCTATACTACCCAAGAGAAGTGATCACTAGTGTGATGCTTATTCCATTGTAGGCCTTCTTTTCTCTCTTCTTCCTTTCTTCTTCTTTCTTTTTTGTTTGCTTGTTTTAAAGAGATGGGGTCTTGCCAAGTCACACGGGCTGGTCATGGACTCCTGGGCTCCAGTGATCCTACCACCTCAGCTTCCCAAAGTGTTGGGATTATAGGCATGAGCCCTGATCATTTTTTATTGATCCCGTGATAGATTCTTGATTTCAGCTAGAATAGCAACATTCTCCAAACTTCTAAATTTGTGATTGAGATATAATTCAACACTTTTTCTTTCTTCTTGAATAAGTGTTGAGCATAGGCTGAGGTAGCCATGTTTATACTTGTGTAACTGGAAGCTGAGAATGGTTTCCAGATAGAAAGAAAAAGGAGAGAAAATGGAAGGAAAGAGTAAAAGTGAAAGGAGGAGGCAGATACCTAGGAAACAGTAGAGACTAAGATAGCTACTTAGTTCTAGACCTGTCCACCTAAGTCCAGTTCCAACTAAGTCCCCGGTGTCTAATTGCTCTTGGGTTCAGACTACATTGCTAATAGCAAAATTCTTTTGTTTAACCTGTCTTGAACGGGAATTCTTGAAATTAAGAGACTTGAAACGTATGTACAACCTTGAGTACTCAATTAGACTATGTACCATGAAACCCCGGTCTTTTACTGCATGCTTCTAATATTAACTTAATGAATGAAATGCAGGATGTACAAGCTTAGAGATAACAAATCTATACGAGAGGCTTATGTAACAAAATTTAAATTTGTAAATAATTTATGAGGTTTTCAACAGATAAATGCTACAAAGGACTTTATGAAATGTCTCATTAACTTAAGTTTCCCTCCATTATTTTATGTGTCCCAGGATTACTTTTTAAATAATATTTTTAGTTTAAAAATAATAATAACACTGAAATTGTTATGGGTTGGGTGTCTGTACCTTTTCTCAGGATCCTCATACCCTCCTTAGCAGACTCTTTCTTTTAAAAATTATTTGCTGAGTTCAGTGTGAACAGAATTATTTTTGTCATATAATATAAAATATTTTGACTCCATAAATAGTCCCAATTTATAGAACATATGGTTTGATTCATGATTTCAGTTATAGAAATAAATGTTATTTGATTGATATACTCTACTGCTAGAAAGCCTAATGAAAAAATTTAAGTTTCTGCCAAGCCTAGGAGCTAAGATCTAAGAAAGAGGAAAATGTATCCAAGAGATGAAAGAGGGGAAAGAAAAACTAACTTTGATCCATTAGGTTACTGACATAGGTACAAGCTTCTATCCCAGTAATATTCAAAACTGCATATACATTCAGGACACATTTTCTTGGACATGTGAATTCATAATAATGATTTTGGATCCATGACCAATATATTTCTGTAACGACAATTGTCCATCAGATTTTGACTGTGACTGGCATGTTCCCATATTTTGAAAGTTTAATCAACTTTGTATAGAAGGAAACATTCTAAAATAGAATGTTGATTTGAGTGATTTATACCTTAAGAGAATTAAACCAATATGAAACACAAAATTCTTATTTGGTTCATCTTTAGTTTTCACAGTTAGCTAGGTAGTTAGAATGCCAGAACGCATAGTAGTGTCTATTATTTAAACATTGTGAGTAAAACATTGTCTAAAGTTGGTGCAGTTGGGAAGACCCCAAGTTGTTTCCCTTTTCCTTAGAAGTAAGAGAATTTCAGTTCCATGCTAGCATGTCAGGATTCCAAGGAATCCACAAGAGTTATGTGATTGCTTACTAAAAATGAGTTGAGATCGTCTCTAGTTGGGAATAAGCTTAACCATCTATTTCAGGTGAACTTATTTTCTTCTGCATTTTACTTTTTACTTTAACTTCAGCCATTATATCAGTGATCTTGGCTGTCTCCCTCTTCAAAATCTCAGTGACTGACTCTCAGCTTCAACATGTGTGTATCTCAGTATTAACAATAGATGGTGATGCTCTTTATGAATTATTTTAGATAATGTAACAAGGCAACATAACAAGCTCACAGTTCTTAGACAATATTCACAAATAAGTTATCCACAACTCCTTAAGCTACCTATTGAGTTTGCATAATAAATTAGCTTTAGCTAGTACATCGCTTAAGTTCATACTCCTGAAATGTGAGAATGAATCTCTTCATCTACTCTGCTAGCAGTGAGTTAAGAGTTTAATGGGATATATACTTTTTTTAGGGATAGGCTGATAACTACACACCTTTTTCTGCTTAATTTCCCCAGAGCCTCCACTATACAACATAGCAGACATTATATTGTAAGCTCCATGAGGACATACAAGGGATTTGTATCCTCAGTACTTAGTACAGTGACTAGCGCATAATCTGAAATCATAAGTATTTGTTGAATAAACAAATTTCATTAACTTTGCACTTGCATCATTTCCCAAAGGGTCAGGTACCACTTCTACATTCATAATCTCACAAGATAGTAGAAGGCAGAATTTTAATTTATAAGCCACCCCGTATATATAATCCATGATTTTTGCACAACTCTGAGGAAGTAGAATACATGTTTTGTGGAATACTTAGAAAACTAGGTTTAAGTACAACACATGGTGGCGCTGTAAGCTAAGGCTGCGGGAAAACAGGCTTGCAGATGGTTACGTCTGTGGTTACAATTCAGACTGTCACATATAGATCTGTCAAAGAGAAGAGACTTTCTTAACCGAAAATTGCCGTTGCGGCAAGGATTGATTCCCAGAGCCGATTGCCTACCGACACAGCACAAGAATCCGGACTCTGAAGGCTGTTGGTGTTGGAGAAATGGAAGCTGAAAAGGAGCACTTTCCTAGACTAAGGCAAGTTCTGCTTCTCTTTGTTATGCTGTCTCAGACTTGCGCGGAGCGGAACGTTTATACTGTAGCAGAAGAAACAGAAAGCGGTTCTTTTGTGGCCAATCTAGCAAAGGACCTAGGGCTAGGAGTAAGAGAAATATTCCAGCGGAGGGCTCGGGTTATTTTTAACAACAACAAAAAATATTTTCAGCTAAACCTTCAGACCGCAGACCTTCAAGTAAATGAGAAACTGGATCGGGAAGAAATGTGTGGCACCACTGAGCCTTGTGTGCTGCAATTCCAGGTGTTACTGGAAGAACCTTTGGAGATATATAGGTTTAAACTTCTGGTCAGTGACATAAATGACAATTCCCCTGTGTTCCCAGAAGGAGAAATGATTTTGAAAATCATGGAAAATACTCCTCCAGGAACTGTATTTCCTCTGATAAATGCACAAGATTTGGATGTGGGCATCAATAACATTCAAAACTACATCATCTACCCCAACTCCCATGTCCACGTTCTCACCCAAAATGGCAGTGAAGGCAGAAAATACCCAGAGCTGGTTCTGGACAAAGCCCTGGATCGGGAGGAGCAGGCTGAGCTCAGGTTAACTCTCATGGCAGTAGATGGTGGGGCCCCTCCCAGAACTGGGACTGCTCTGGTCCTCGTTGAAATCTTGGACATCAATGACAATGCACCTGAGTTTGTGCAGCCACTCTATCAGGTGGAGATCTCAGAAGACAGCCCCCTGGAATCCCTTGTTGCCACTGTTTCCGCTAGAGATTTAGACACGGGAATTAATGGTGAAATATTCTACTCATTTTTTTATGGTGATGAAGAGATTTCCAAGACATTTGCACTTAATGAACGAACGGGAGAAATTAAAATAATCAGAAAATTAGATTTTGAAAAAATTGTGGCATATGAGGTAGACATTAAAGCCTCTGATAGGGCAGGTCTTTCTGGAAAATGCACTGTCAAAATACATGTGGTAGATATCAACGATAACGCCCCAGAACTGACCATGGCTTCATTCAGAAGCCCCATCCCTGAAAATTCTCCCGAGACCACGGTAGCTCTTTTCAGCATTCAAGACCGAGATTCTGGGGAAAATGGAGGAATAGTTTGCTCAATTCAAAATGGTGTTCCATTCATACTGAAACCTTCCGTTGAGAATTTCTACAGGTTGTTAACAGAAGGACCACTGGACAGAGAGATTAGAGCCGAGTACAACATCACCATCACAGCCACGGACCTGGGGACTCCTAGGCTGAAAACCGAGTACAACATAACCGTGCTGATCTCCGACGTCAACGACAACGCCCCCGCCTTCACCCAGACCTCCTATACCCTCTTAGTCCGCGAGAACAACAGCCCCGCCCTGCACATCGGCAGCGTCAGCGCCACAGACAGAGACTCAGGCACCAACGCCCAGGTCACCTACTCGCTGCTGCCGCCCCAGGACCCGCACCTGCCCCTGGCCTCCCTGGTCTCCATCAACGCGGACAACGGACACCTGTTCGCCCTCCGGTCGCTGGACTACGAGGCCCTGCAGGCGTTCGAGTTCCGCGTGGGCGCCACAGACCGCGGCTCCCCGGCGCTGAGCAGCGAGGCGCTGGTGCGCGTGCTGGTGCTGGACGCCAACGACAACTCGCCCTTCGTGCTGTACCCGCTGCAGAACGGCTCCGCGCCCTGCACCGAGCTGGTGCCCCGGGCGGCCGAGCCGGGCTACCTGGTGACCAAGGTGGTGGCGGTGGACGGCGACTCGGGCCAGAACGCCTGGCTGTCGTTCCAGCTGCTCAAGGCCACGGAGCCCGGGCTGTTCGGCGTGTGGGCGCACAATGGCGAGGTGCGCACCGCCAGGATGCTGAGCGAGCGCGACGCGGCCAAGCACAGGCTGGTGGTGCTGGTCAAGGACAATGGCGAGCCCCCGCGCTCGGCCACCGCCACGCTGCACGTGCTCCTGGTGGACGGCTTCTCCCAGCCCTACCTGCCGCTCCCGGAGGCGGCCCCGGCCCAGGCCCAGGCCGACTCGCTCAGTCTACCTGGTGGTGGCGTTGGCCTCGGTGTCGTCACTCTTCCTGTTCTCGGTGCTCCTGTTCGTGGCGGTGCGGCTGTGCAGGAGGAGCCGGGCGGCCTCGGTGGGTGGCTGCTCGGTGCCCGAGGGTCCCTTTCCAGGGCATCTGGTGGACGTGAGCGGCACCGGGACCCTGTCCCAGAGCTACCAGTACGAGGTGTGTCTGTCGGGAGGTTCTGGGACGAATGAGTTCAAATTCCTGAAGTCTGTTATCCCTGAGTATCTGAACACTGTGAATGACGGGAGGGAAAGTCTAACTTTGTAAGTTGTTTTGGATTCAATTAGGAATCTGTAGATTTTTCAGAGTATTTAGGATAAAGGTTAGTTCTTTCTCAATCTATTAAGTCTCTGTTATGTCTTTTGGTCTATATAAATTTTCTAAGATGTTGCTGATTTCATTTTCCTAGTTAAGATTAGACATTTTCTTTCTTTGTTCATATTTAGTCTCCTTTTATCATGTGTATTTTGATGAATACAACTTTCAAGTTTACTCGTTACTGAAACGTCGTATTTGTTCAATTTATCAACTTCTCAAAATCACAGGCTGTTGATTTGAAGACTCCAGTCCCATTCTGTTTCATTGTTTTCCAGAAGCTTTCCTCCTGAGTGATAATATAGTGATTATTAGTCCATAGTCTGTTTAATCTATCTTATGCTTAACTGTAAGCCTTGAAGTTTTAAATGGAGAAGTGTCTGCAAAAAATGCATAGCTTTATTTCAAAATAGCATGAAGTGGGAAAGACTACGTTTTCCCCAAACTTGAAGACCTTTCTGCTCCTTTTATTATCTTCATTATATAACATATTTGAGCACTATTATTATTGTTGTTGTTACATTTGACATGGAGTTTTGCTATTGTCACCCAGGCTGGAGTGCAGTGGTGCAGTCTTGGCTCACTGTAACCTCCGCCTGCCCTGTTCAAGTGATTCTCCTGCTGCAGCCTCCTGAGTAGCTGGATTACGGGCACCTGCTGTCACACCCAGCTAGTTTTTGTATTTTTAGTAGAGATGGGGTTTCACCACGTTGGCCAGGCTGGTCTCACGTTCCTGACTTCAGGTGATCCCCCCACCTCGGTCTCCCGAAGTGTGGGATTACAGGTGTCAGCCACCGTGCCCAGCCATATGAGCATTAGTTAATGATTACCAGATTATCTCAAAATTTTAAAATTATAGATCCCGTTTGTGGTGTCTATCTGGCCCACATGATCTTTTTCTGGAAACTTCTCCCTGTCATTAGCAGGAGTGTACTGCCGCAGCCGCATTTGTTTTATATGACCCACCTTGCTCTGTGATTTGAAACACTTAAATAAGATGATCCTAGCTGGACTAATCTGATTCTCTCTGTTTTAAAAAAATGGCTTTAGAAACCAAATACAATATAGTCTTTTTGTTAGGAACGTAATCAGAATGACTAAACACCTGGAGAGAAATATAGAACGACAACTTACTGAGAGACAAGAAAAAAGAAGGTACCAAAAGAATGACCTTATTGTAGATTTTCCAGTGTTAGATTTTCTAGTCCCTTCCAAGTTTGCTTTTTCCCTTTGGTTTTTGGAGACAAATGTGTGCTGTTTAATAAATTTCCCTCTAATTAAGACAGCTAAGTGAGGTTTTTGTTGTCAAAAGCATGTTTAGATATTCTTACATTTGTTGGCAAGTTAGACCTTTCTTACTATTGTGTTTTTATTGTGGCTTTTCATATTAATATAATAATTTGGGATCAAGGGGGTTGTAAAATATAAGTAGTCTATAAGGGACATGCGCTAGCTTTTGATAGAATATATAATTTTGAAAAGAAATGAAGGATCTTTCCAATGGTACAGTCTTTGAAGTGTTTCATAGAAAGTCTTAGAAAATGTTACTATATAAGAGTTTTAAATATCATGTCATAATAACATTAGTGTAAAAAAACCTTGACAGTGAAAAATGTGTGCCTAAAAGAGACATAATCCTTTCTTTAGGGTCTTCATAATCTTGTTGTTATGTTCTTTCTTTTTATTATATAATATATCCCTTGCTTATGGATAGCTAGGTTATTTTGCCACTTAATGAAATGACATTTGAGGTCATTCTGAGTTATTTCAAATTACCATTTAAAGGGTATAGGAAACAGCTACCTTATGGACATGCTGTCTTTGTTTATCCATCTTATATATTGAACTTGGATCTCAGCAGAAGAGAGGACTTCTATAGTAGGAGAAGAATCTGTCAGAATTTTTAATTAATTGTGATTTATTAATGAATCCATTTAACAAATATTTATTCAGCACCTACTATGTGCCAGGGATTAGTTTAGATATTGGGGATGCAGCAGTGAACAAAATAAAGTTCTAACACTTGGGGTTGAAACAGAAAGGAAACATTAAAATAAGTACATCTATACTATGTCAGATGATAATAAATACAAGAGAGAAAAGGCAGGGCCGGGTACGGTGACTCATGCTGATAATCCCAGCACTTTGGGAGGCTGATGTGGGAGCATTGCTTGAACTCAGAAATTTGAGACCAACCTAGGCAACATAACAAGACCTCATCTTTACAAATAATTAAAACATTGGCCAGGCATGGTGGTGCACAACTGTGGTCCCAGCTACAGCTGCTGAGGTGGGAGGATCTCTTGAGCCTGGGCAGTCAAGGTTGCAATGAGCAGTGATTGTGCCACTGCACTCCTGCCTGGGCAACAGAGCAAGACCCCATCTCAAAGGAAGAAAAAAAAGAAAGGAAGGAAAAGCAAAGTAAGAGATATAGGCAGTGCCCTCATGTGTATTTTTCCAGTTTAAAATTTCATAAAATCATAACCCTCTGACTTTATGTAGAAAGGATATCACACTGGGATGAACTTGTAGCTTTTTCCTTAATGTAATTTAACCGATGGGAGCACAATTCTGGTACATAAGCTGTCTAGAATTTGAAAGAAATCAAAGAATCCGTTCTTTTTTTGCTGAGAAATTTTTAAGAAATTACGTGGCTATGTGTTATTATTTTTACAAGATGACTGATCACTATTGTCTTCTTTTACTTCTTATTTTCTCTCAGAGTACCCTACCCAGACTACAGGCTCTGGAGGGTGGGGACCATGTCTGGGTTGTTTACTGATGCATTTCATAATTTGGCACATAGAGAGCAATAATACTCCTTTGAATGAAGAAATGAATAATTATAATTGCGTAATATGTGATTGCGTCATTTCTTCCCAATATCCAAACTTCTAATAGAATACAGATCAATTGCAGCAATTTGTTTCTAAGTAAAGACAACGCATGGTGGCGCTGCAGGCTAAGGCTTCAAAAAAAGGAAAAGCTAAAAAAGCCCACGAAATACTACGAGCTACTTCAGACCTCTTTCAGCCTAAGAGCAGAGCACGGACCAGTGTCACCAGAGAATGCTATTGCCCTGCGTGTCCGGAAGGTTATCAACGGACAGATCGATCACTGCCTCTGTCCCATCGCTTCCTGAAGTAGCTCTGACCCCGGTTCCTTGAAAGGGGCGTGTTCAGAAGTAAAGATGGAGCCTGCAGGGGAGCGCTTTCCTGAACAAAGGCAAGTCCTGATTCTCCTTCTTTTACTGGAATTGGCTCTGGCAGGCTGGGAACCCCGTCGCTATTCTGTGATGGAGGAAACAGAGAGAGGTACTTTTGTGGCCAACCTGGCCAATGACCTAGGGCTGGGAGTCGGGGAGTTAGCAGCGCGAGGAGCCCGGGTAGTTTCTGAGGATAACGAACAAGGCTTGCAGCTTGATTTGCCGACCGGGCAGTTGATATTAAATGAGAAGCTGGACCGGGAGGAGCTGTGTGGCCCCACCGAGCCCTGTATAATGCATTTCCAAGTGTTACTGAAAAAGCCTTTAGAAGTGTTTCGAGCTGAACTACTAGTGAGAGACATAAACGATCATTCTCCTGAGTTTCCTGAAAGAGAAATGACCCTGAAAATTCCAGAAATTAGCTCCCCTGGGACTGTGTTTCCTCTGAAAAAAGCTTGGGACTTGGACGTGGGCAGCAACAACGTTCAAAACTACAGTATTTCTCCCAACTCTCATTTCCATGTTTCCACTCGCATCCGAGGGGATGACAGGAAATACCCAGAGCTGGTACTGGACACAGAACTGGATCGCGAGGAGCAGGCCGAGCTCAGATTAACCCTGACAGCGCTGGACGGTGGCTCTCCACCCCGATCTGGCACCGCCCAGATCCTCATCTTGGTCTTGGACGCCAATGACAATGCCCCGGTGTTTGCGCAGGCGCTCTACGAGGTGCAAGTCCCAGAGAACAGCCCCATAGGCTCCCTAGTTGTCAAGGTCTCTGCTAGGGATTTAGACACTGGGACAAACGGAGAGATATCATACTCCCTTTTTTACAGCTCTCAGGCGATAAGCAAACCTTTTGAGCTAAGCAGCATCTCAGGAGAAATTCGGCTAATTAAAAAACTAGATTTTGAGACAACGTCCTCATATGACCTAGATATTGAGGCATCTGATGGCGGGGGACTTTCTGGAAAATGCTCTGTCTCTGTTAAGGTGCTGGATGTTAACGATAACTCCCCAGAACTAAGTATTTCATCACTTACCAGTCCTATTCCCGAGAATTCTCCAGAGACAGAAGTGGCCCTGTTTAGGATTCGAGACCGAGACTCTGGGGAAAATGGAAAAATGACTTGCTCAATTCAGGATGATGTTCCTTTTGAGCTGAAACCTTCTGTTGAGAATTTCTACAGACTGGTAACAGCAGGAGCGCTGGACAGAGAGACAAGAGCCGAGTACAACATCACCATCACCGTCACTGACTTGGGGACTCCAAGGCTGAAAACCGAGCACAGCATAACCTTGCGGGTCTCCGACGTCAATGACAACGCCCCCGCCTTCACACAAACCTCCTACACCCTCTTCGTCCGCGAGAACAACAGCCCCGCCCTGCACATCGGCAGCGTCAGCGCCACAGACAGAGACTCAGGCACCAACGCCCAGGTCACCTACTCGCTGCTGCCGCCCCAGGACCCGCACCTGCCCCTGGCCTCCCTGGTCTCCATCAACGCGGACAACGGACACCTGTTCGCCCTCCGGTCGCTGGACTACGAGGCCCTGCAGGCGTTCGAGTTCCGCGTGGGCGCCACAGACCGCGGCTCCCCGGCGCTGAGCAGCGAGGCGCTGGTGCGCGTGCTGGTGCTGGACGCCAACGACAACTCGCCCTTCGTGCTGTACCCGCTGCAGAACGGCTCCGCGCCCTGCACTGAGCTGGTGCCCCGGGCGGCCGAGCCGGGCTACCTGGTGACCAAGGTGGTGGCGGTGGACGGCGACTCGGGCCAGAACGCCTGGCTGTCGTTCCAGCTGCTCAAGGCCACGGAGCCCGGGCTGTTCGGCGTGTGGGCGCACAATGGCGAGGTGCGCACCGCCAGGCTGCTGAGCGAGCGCGACGCGGCCAAGCACAGGCTGGTGGTGCTGGTCAAGGACAATGGCGAGCCCCCGCGCTCGGCCACCGCCACGCTGCACGTGCTCCTGGTGGACGGCTTCTCCCAGCCCTACCTGCCGCTCCCGGAGGCCGCCCCGGCCCAGGCCCAGGCCGACTCGCTCACCGTCTACCTGGTGGTGGCGTTGGCCTCGGTGTCGTCGCTCTTCCTGTTCTCGGTGCTCCTGTTCGTGGCGGTGCGGCTGTGCAGGAGGAGCAGGGCGGCCTCGGTGGGTCGCTGCTCGGTGCCCGAGGGCCCCTTTCCAGGGCACCTGGTGGACGTGAGCGGCACCGGGACCCTGTCCCAGAGCTACCAGTACGAGGTGTGTCTGGCGGGAGCTTCTGGGACCAATGAGTTCAAGTTTCTGAAGCCAATATTACCCAATATTCTGAGCCAGGAGTGTAGGAGGAAATCAGAATTTCTGGAGTAATGTAATATCTGAAGCTTTAAAATTAATTTTGTTTTCCTCACTTTTCAGTTTGTTTTTGTAATCTTTAATTCCACTTTTTAAAAAATTTTCTACTATTGTCCTTAGTAATGTTACTCATTTCGTTGGCCTCGTTGTTATATAGTTTTCAAATTAATGTATTATTATAAATATTTTATATCAGGAAATTTCATATTTCTGAATAAATTTATAGTATCTATTCCTGAAGGGTAATACGAAAGTTAACCCAACCTAGTAAACATAACTTTAATTTTGAAAGTACCTTTCACACTATATGATACTACATAAGAATGTATGATTTTTGTAGTCGTATTTCATTTTTAAAGTTTTTTTTTTAGTTTTTCCTATTTACACAGCTCTGACTTTTTGATAAAAGTTTGGGGTGGAATCATTTCACATTTATCTATGTGTAGTTTTTCCAAGCTTCCTACGTGGAGTTTTGTTTGTTCACTAAGAATATGGATAATTTTAAGCTACGCTTTTCAAGATCACACTTGTAAGCATTAGACTTTCATTCTAAAACACATATGTCATCTCATAAAAATATATCTACATAATGTATTCTTTCTCATGTAAATTAACATAGAAAAGACTAATGGGTTCTTCCTTATCTCTGTCTATTGATCCTATTAAGAGTGCTGGACAGGTTTTTTAATACCCA
Organism: Cebus imitator; assembly: GCF_001604975.1. Classification (NCBI taxonomy): domain Eukaryota; kingdom Metazoa; phylum Chordata; class Mammalia; order Primates; family Cebidae; genus Cebus; species Cebus imitator. The sequence goes on from NW_016107391.1 coordinate 1,134,732, forward strand.
GATTTACTGTGTTTAAGGTGTTTCTATAAAGCCAATAGACACTAGGACCAAGTAATGCATCTCCTACAATTTCCTGTTGTCACAGCAGGAAAATCTTAACAGAGTTCCAAATTCTGGGCTTAAGGGAGTTTCTGATGGTACAGTATGCCAACATCTATTTGTCTTTGGATTGTGACATTGTTCTGATTGATAAGGAATTTGAAAGAAAATACATTGTAGAATTAACATTAGTTAACCAAACAAAATTTATTTAAAGATATGTTGGTGAAGGAGCTGAATTATTTGAGGAAAAAACATTTGCTCTCTTGTTTGGACTCTTCTCTCACCAGGAGTTTCTGAACTTTGCAGATAGTCTAGAATGGTATTGCATGCAAAATAATGACCACCAAGATATTCACACCCTAATGCCTGAAACCTATGAATATGTTATACTGCAAAGAAATTAAGGTTTAAATAGATTTAAGGTTGCCAGTTAGCTAAATTTAAAATGGGGAGACTCTCCTAGATAACCTGAGTGGGTCTATTTCAATCAGTAGAAAGGCCAGAAAAGCAGAGTTAAGTCTTCCCTGAGATGAAAAAGAAATTTCGCTTCTGGACAGCAGCTTCAGCTTATGACCCAGAATTCCAGCCTGCCCCTCCCAACTGCCTGCTGTACAGATTTGGATTTGTCTAGCCACCATCCACAACTGAATATGTCATTTTCTTGCAATAAATCAATTACTATACATCTCCTGCTGCCTGTTTCTCTGGCTGAACTCTGACAAAGACAGATTTTAAAACCTGGAAGTGAGTTGCTACTGTAACAAACACCTAAAATGTGCAGGCAACTTCTGAATTGGACAGAGTAGGCAGAGGCTGGAAGAACTTTGAGAGGCATGACAGGAAAGGCCTCGCTTGCTTTGGATAGACTGTTAGTAGAAACATGGTGTTAACAACTCTGCTAGTGAGGACTCAGAAGGAAGTGAGGAGCATGGTAGAGAAATACGTTGCCTTAGAGAACACCTACATCTCTTTAAATAGATTGTAGGTAGAAATGTGGATGTTGGCCGGGTACAGTGGCTCACACCTGTAATCCCAGCATTTTGGGAGTCCGGGGTGGGTGGATCACGAGGTCAGGAGATCGAGACCATCATAACCAACATGGCGAAACCTTGTCTCTACTAAAAACACAAAAATTAGCTGGGTATGATGGCACGTGCCTGTAATCCCAGCTGCTTGGGAGACTGAGGCAGGAGAATTGCTTGAACCCAGGAGACAGAGGTTGCAGTGAGCTTAGATCATGCCACTGCACTCAGCCTGGTGTCAGAGCTAGATTCCGTCTCAGAAAAAAGGAAGGAAGGAAGGAAGGAAGGAAGGAAGGAAGGAAGGTAGGTAGGTGAGAGGGAGGGAGGGAGGGAATGAAGGAGAGAGAGAGAGAAAGAAAGAAAGAAAAAGAAAGAAAGAAGAAAGAAAGAAGGAAAGAAAAATAAAGAAATAAAAGGGAGGTAGGGAGGGAAGGAAGGAAAGGAAAGAAAGAAAGAAGAAAGAAAGAAAGAAAGATAAAGAAGGAAAGAAAGAAAAGAAAAGAAAGAGAAAGAAAAAAAGAAAGAAAAGAAANAAAGAGAAAGAAAAAAAGAAAGAAAAGAAAGAAAGAAAGAAAGAAAGAAAAAGAAAGAAAGAAAGAAAGAAAGAAAGAAAGAAAGAAAGAAAGAAAGAAAGAAAAAGAAAGAAAGAAAGAAAGAAAGAAAGAAAGAAAGAAAGAAAGAAAGAAAGAAAGAAAGAAAAAGAAAGAAAGAAAGAAAGAAGAATGTTAAAGTCTCTGCTGGTGAGGGTGCAGAAATGAGGAAAATATTATCGGAAATGGAAGAAAAGGGAATCCTTTTATATGGTGAGAGAAAACTTAGCTGAATTGTGTCCTGTAGTTATGTAGCAAGAGCTTGTAAGCAATGAACTTGGAGATTTAGCTGAGGAGATTTTCAGGCAAAGGGTTGAATGTACAGCCTTTTTCTTTCTTGCTGCTTATAGTAAAATGTGAGCAGGAAAAGAATGAGAGGAATTAGATGAGAAGCAAAAAGGAGCCAGGACCTGATGATTCAGACTGCAAAAGATGTTAAAATCAAGAGATTCACTGCCAAGGATGCATGTTCTGGAGAGAAAGCCACAGGCATACCAGGGCAACCTTTTACTACTGCTTTGAAAGAATCAGTGCAGTCAATCACACAGAAGACTCTATGAAGAGACTAGACACATGTTTTTATGTGTGAAGCCAAAAACCCTCCTGTGATAAGTCCTAATTTGGGCTCTCAAACAACAGAGGATTAGTCCCAAGCCTTGAAAGCAGGGGTTTTCCTGGATGTATTGCCACATTCCTTGGTGCAGGTGATTTTTATTTTTACTTTTACTTTTTTACACAGTTGTCTGACTAGGTTCCAAGTTGTCTACTTAAGATGTGTGAGACAGTCGTCAGAGAAGGAGTGAGGTAGGAGACCAGCATGACTTATTTCCCTGTCAGAACAGAATGAAATGAAGAACTCGGCAGGAACCAGCAGGTGATGCACAGCTGAAGGGAAAAAACCCGCAGGAACTAGCAGGTGGTGCTGAAGGCAACCTCTAATTGCCCTCACTGCTCATTAGCATAAGAGACTCCCACCAGCCCCATGACAATTTACAAATGTCATAGCAAGCCAGAAGTTACTGCCTTTTACCAGGCAATGACCTAGAAGTTATTGCCCCCTTTTCTAGAAAGTTCTGAATAACCAAATCCTCAATTTGCATTAACTCACCCCTTAATTTGCATGTAAGTGAAAGTTGGTGTAAGTGAGTGTAAATACAGTTGACAACAACCCATAAGCTACTACCGCTAACTCTGGATGAACTGCAAAAGGGTTAGCCCTGCTCAGCAAGGAGCAGTCCCTTTCAATAAAAGATCGCTGTCTAACACCACCTGCTTGCCCTTGAATTCTTTTATGTATGAAGCCAAAAACCCTCCTGAAATAAGCCCTAATTTGGAGCCTTGCCTGTCTTGCATCAGTTGTATTGTTTTCCCTGGGGTATTATCAAGGGACAGTACTCTGAATTACTGCAATTAAAATTATAGTATCATTTAGTCATCTCACAATTGGCAAACATATGCAAATAACTGAATTTTCAAAGAAATATTCCTGGCTAATAGCATCTCTCAAAGTTGAGTTTTGGAGAACAGAATGAGAAAGTGAACTGATAAATGTCAGGTGCATTTTAAATCTGCATTAACAGTATCCTGAGCAAGATGACTAAGACGTTTATGCAGCAATCCAGAATACCCTGTCTCCATCACAGGCAGGAAAGTAGCAAGGCTAAAAATTTTACTTAGTAAAATTGACTAAATATGGATTCTGAAAATCTTCATAAGCAGATCAGCAATCCAAATGTTTTTGTGGATTATGGCTATTGTAAGGGGAAGTACTAGTTCTCCTCTATGTCACACATAGCACCTAGAACAATTTTGAACATGAGTGACAAGTCGTCATTTCTTAGTGAATAAAATAGTTAAGGACAGTGAAAATAAGTTTTTTAGAAACTAGCAGGATAGAGACTCATCAACATAAACAGAGCCATTCATTTTACCTATTTTCTCTCTCAGACTTTAGAGACTTTCTTTGAGATTTCTATAAATCTCAACTTGCCTTTTATGATGTTAATCTAGGGCCATTGACCTTCTTACTTTATTTCCCTTCCTTGCTTTTATTTTCTTCCTAAACGGCAGTTGAATATATAGGTAGTTGTGGTCAAATGATAGCATTCACAAGGTGAAAGATACCTTATTCCAGCAATTGGAAAGTGGAAAATAATTTGAATTTCTTCCACAAATGAATTTAAATGAAGGCAATAATTTTCTGAGAAACCCATTAGCTATATTTTTGGTATTGTAAACATAAGCTTCAGTGTCCTCTAAACAACTAAACCTTTAAAACCAATACTGAAAAGAGCAACACGGAACTTCTAGTTCTAGTTTGATTACTGTAAACATGGAAATTATGTATCATTTTAGACAATTTAGTTAATACAGCTATTTAAATGTGTATAAAATTATCCCTTTTTGGCTGACGGCTGAATTTTTAGAAAAGGTTTTATTAAAAGTTGAAAGGTTGGCTGTGCTAGCAGAGGTCTCTCTGGATATTATGAGGTCATAATGGAGTGTTATGAGTTATCTTTGGGATAATCCTCTGAGGGTTTCCTAATCTCATGCAAACACTGTAATGATGTATTTTCTTCACAAAAGAACAAAGGAGACATAAACATAATGAATTTTTTTTGCTAATCCAATGCCTGTTCCTGTAAAAATGAATTTCTTTCCTGTAAAATCAATAAAATATAGGCACTAAATAGCAAGCTCCTTTCATGTATATTTCCAATCGGTTAAGGGAGAGGCTTGTGTCTTTTTTCCCAAACAAAGCCAAATAACATTCAATGAGAGTTCACTTTGGCGATGTTTAATGAAAATCTAACTCAGATAGAGGCCTCACTGGAATACTCCATGAACAGAAATGTAATCTGAGCAAAACCCTGCAGGCTTTATCCTGGGAAATGTAACAAAAAATAATCAGAATATTGCCTCTAATGCTGGATCGGTAGCCTGGAAATCACCGCAGAAGTTTTTTACCTATGGGATGCTATGAGAACCCTCTTGCGTCATGTGATCTCAAATGTGAATGAGCAGGTCAAGAACTAAGGATATTCAAAAGATTGAAAATGTCCAAATAGGCAATTCTGAAATACCCCAACATTGTTTGGATATTACATTTGACATGAAATAAAAAGGCATATGCAATACTTTGCCCAAGTTCTGTTCCAAGTTCTCTTTCTGACCAGAAATTTTTATCTGACAATTGTTAAAAATCTGATCCATGCCAGGAAAGTCAGACATTCCAAATTCTAGCAGACACAAAGAATGGAGGTTAAAGATATTCCTGAGCATGTTCCTTGAAGGAACCTTGTGTCTCTCAACTAGCCTGTCCCTAAATGTTATGCCTCAAATTATCACTACTGCCATCAACATTCAGAACCATGTTTAAAAAACATATGCTCTTCTGCACTCTTATATTCTGCATTGAAAATGACTGTTAGAAAATAATACTTCATGGTAACAGAAAATGTACTAACCAGAAAGATCTTTCGCCAACTTAATACCTCTGTTAGTCTTAATTCTTTTAATCAACAGAAACTCAATTCAAATTAGCTCTCAAGATAAAAAACAGAATTTTTTGAGAAACTATTGGGGTATATAATGCAATTTAAGATACGATTGGAAATCAAAACTTATTGAAGGGTAAGGCAGTAACAATTACAAACAAAAACTTAAAAGACCATTTTTTCTATCCTGCTGGTTTCATTCCCTTTTACTGCAGACCAGCTTCCTTCACATGAGGAAAAATGCACTTATATTTCAGGAGCCTAAAAGTTATGTTAAAATTATTGTAAGTTTACTCATGCCTTTTCTGGTACCAAGTTTGGAAATACTGGTGTCTAGGAAGCAGGAGGTTTGTGTTTGTTGGTTTAAGAACATGACTGCTCCCATTTGTTTCACGTGAGTTCAGTGGGGTCGAGATATATGCACTCCCTGTAAGAGGAGAGGCAAATGCATATCTGCATGTGTCAGTATTCACCAACACCAATGATTTAAAATTAAGAGTATCTCATTTAATCTTTTTTCCATAATTCTTGTGTTTTATGTGTCTGCAAATATTGAAAAAAATTTTTACTCCACAATTAGTGTAACAAATGGTAGGTCAATGACTTTGAACATCCAGGCATTTTTCTGTGTAATGGTCATAGGTGACAATGGCAACTCAACATTGCTGCTGAATTTCTGTACAGTGCTAAGCTCACTAAAGAAAACTGATGGCCAGTGAGGACAAGGTAGACTATCTGGAATGGTGGCAGTTGAGGTGCTTCCTCTTAAAATGGAAACTAAAATCAGTGAGGCCTGTGACATCTATTTCTTCATCAAAATCTTCCATAGAACATTCATTTTGGCCAGCACAGTAGCCATTAGCATCTTTTTAAGTGGATGTTTTTCTTGCACACCTAGATGCCCCCTTAATAATATGTCATAGGAAGAGATATAACAGCAAAATCACTTAAATACGTGAATTTCTTGTTGAGCTTTCTGTTTCTGACTGTAGTAATCATTATCTGACTGTGGCTTTTGATAACTGTATTGCTTCTGGTTATCGGCATAATCACAAACAAATGAAAAATTCTTGTGAATTCTAGGACTTTCAGAAGTTTGTACCATACTTACAGCCCCCATTATGAATATTAATGGCTGGAGAACAGTAAATACCATTTCCTCTAGGATATTACCATTAGGACCCAGTCTTTAGTAGTCCCTGTGACTTGTGGCAAAGATGGTGATTTTCAAGATAATATTAATTTGTATGCCAAATGAGAGAAGAAAGCTCATTACTACTACTTTTAGATTTGGTCTTTCTCTTGCCTTTTCCAAGTAACATATTTGATTAATTCCTGACAACCTTGTCACATATAGAAATACATGATTTGAAACAGGCCTAGAGATTCCAATGTGTACTACTCCCTTTGTATCTTATTTAACAAATGTCTTATTGGTAAAATCTAGAATTTGAAGGTATCTCTAAAGCATTAATACTTCTGTCTTTCTTAGACTGATCTGGAATACCTTGAGGAGAGCATTACTTCCCATTATCAGCGTAGTCACCAAAATATCAACAAAAATCTATAATAATACATAAATGGTGATGCCTTGAACAATTTTAGAGCACTTTAGCTACAAATACACAAAACCCCGGAGTGGTTTGTATATTTGTGTGTGTGCGTATTTGTGCCTATATGTGTGTATGTCTCTGGTGGGTGGCTTTATTGGACAGTGGCAACAAGGTGCAGAGATAAATATCAGAGTAATCTTGCTTTTCCAAAACTTTTCCACATTAAGATTTTTTTTCTTTAATCTATGAATGTATTTAATAAAGTTAGCATTGGCAACATATTATAGAAGAGATTATATTTTCAAATGAAAGGAAATTATCTCTTGTAAATTGAACAATCCCAACATTATTGGATTTAGAATTTCGTGGCCTTTTTGGCCTTGAAGGAGCAGCCCAGGGTAAGAGCTGTGAAGTAGGTATGGTAACTTTTTCCCCAGTGAGATCAGGAAACAAAGTTGACAATAGGATCTGACAGGATGAGGGTGAGGTTAATGTGACAAATGTGTGCAAGAACAAGGTGGTTCCTGTCTTTACTTAAAATTTCATATTTTCTTTCTCATGGGTGTTTACATTTTAATTTTCAGAGTATTGCAACAAATAGTATTTATCTCCAAGTTTTTGGATAATAACTTAAAATTTGCATCTGAGTTACTTGCTTCACCCTTGTCCCAGTTGTTTGTTGTTTCCCACTTACAAGTTCAAATGAACATCACTGTGGTAGCAATGATGGCCACAGCTGGAATTTGAGCAAAGAAATCTGAAGCAAGTCCTATTCTGAATATGGAGTAGCAGGACCAATGATGGAAGAATACAAAGACATCCAAGCAGATCTCATGAGCTGGAGTCCTGCAGACTGGGAATGGAAAAGCACCTGCATGTTCATGATTGTCCAGTAAAATTGTTTATATGTTTTTCCTCCAGGTGATATGCAGCAATGTGAAAACTATAAGCTACTAGATAACTTCAGTGTGCTAATTTTGTTCAGAATTTGTGCATTTACATTCATGAGCGATGTTGATCTACATTTTTCTACTTGTAATGTCCTTGCCAGGATTAGTTTCAGGGTTCTCCTGGCCTCATTAAATGACTTGGCAATAGTTTCCTCCCCTTCTTTTATGAAAGAGTTTATGTAAGACAGTTATTATTTCTACTTTATGTATTTGATAGAATTTACTGCAGAAGCCAAACATGAATGACATTTTCTTTATGAGAAGATTTTGAATTGCACACTCAATTTCTTAAATAAATATGCTGCAATTCTAATTTTCCGTTTCCTCTTCTGTCAGCTGGCAGCTTCTGTTTTTTAAGCAAATTTGCCTATTTTATCAAAAATGTTGACATTGTCATGAAGCTATTGATAATGTTTCTCACTCATCTTTCAACATATTTAGAATTTGTAGTGAGGCCCCCCTTTCACTATGGCTATTGGTAATTTATGTTTTTCCTCCTTTTGTCTTTATTGGTATTGCTGTCAGTATTTCAATTTTATTAATTTTTAAAACAAACCAAGCATTGGTTTTATTGATTTTCCTATTACTTTCGGTTTTCTTCCTTTTTTCAGAGAAAAAAAGGCTGGAGTACAGTGATGCAATCATAGCTTACTGTGACATCAAACCCCTAGCCTTAAGAGATCCTCCTGAGGCCAGGCACTGTGGCTCACGCCTATAATTCTAGCACTTTGGGAGGCCGAGACAGGTGGATCACCCACGGTCAGGAGTTTGAGACCAGTATCGCCAAAATGGTGAAACCCCATCCCTACTGAAAATACAAAAATTAGCCAGGTGTGGTGTGGGCACCTGTAATCTCTGATACTCAGGGGCCTGAGGCAGGAGAATCACTTAAATCTGGGGAGCAAAGATTGCATTAAGCCGAGATGGTACCATTTCACTCTAGCTTGGGCAAAAGAGCAAAACTCTTTCTCAAAACAAACAAACAAACAAACAAACAAACAAACAAACAAACTGCCTCAGCCTCCTGAATAGCTAGGACTATAGGTGCGTGTCACCACATCCAGCTAATTTTTTTAATTTTTGTAGATACAGTGTCTCACTATGTTGCCTAGGTTAGCTTCAAACTCCTGGGCTTAAGCAATCCTCCCAACCTTCAAAAATGCTGGGATTACAGGTGTAAACTACCTTTTCTAGACTACTTTTTGTTTCTTATTTTATTGATTTCTGCTCTTCTGTTTTTCTTTTATTCTACATACTTTGAGTTTAGTTTTCTTTTCCTAGCCTCTCTGAAAGCTTAGATCGATTCTAAGCCTTTCTTTTCTAACATACATTAAAATATAAAAATATATAAATTAAAGGTATACATTTCTTCCTATATATTACTTAAGTTGTATTTCATGAACTTGGGTATGTTGTTTTTATTGCCATTCACGTTGAACTATTCTTCTTTGATCCATTACTTGACTATAATTGAGTTGCTTAATTTCTAAATATCCAAAGATAACACTTTTGATATCCAAAATAATTATCTTTTGGTCTGGGAGCATACTCTGTATAATTTCAACCCTTTGAGATTTATGAAGTCATTAAAAATTATTCAGCATGTAAGTTACCATAGTGAGTTCTCCCTGTGTACTTGAAAAAAATGTGTAATCTACAGTTGTTAGTTGAGTATTCTACAAATATTAAATCAAGTCACTTGATAATGTTTTTAGATCTTCTTTATTCTTAACATTCTTTTTACATGTTCTGCCAATTACTAGGAGAAAAGTGTTAAATTCTTCACCTGTGATTGTGAATTTTTTTATTTACTTTCAGTTCTATCATGTTTTTAACCTCAGGTACTTTAAAGCTGTTATTACATGCACAATAAATAGCTTCTTGATGAATTGACATTCATTATAAAGTGTCCCTTTTAGTCTCTAGTTACTCTGTCTGATATTAATATAGTTAGCCCACATGTCTTATACTTAAGATTTGCATGATATATTTTTTCATCCTTTTATTTTCAACCTGTCCTTATATTTAAAAAGCATCTTTTTAAAACAACCTAACATTAAATCTTGCATTTTATCTGGTGTTAATATGTTTGCTTTTCAATTAGAGAGTTTATTTCATTTATATGTAATGTGATTATTTATAATATGATTGTCTCTATTGCAATTTTTATTCATACCCTCCGTTTTCATTCCTTTGCTCCTCATTTTCTCTTTTCTTTTGACTTGATTACATATTTTTCATATTCCATTGTATATCCTAAGTTGAGTTTTTAGCTACAACAGTTTCAGGAGTGTTTCTTCTAAGGATGACAATATATGGCCTTTTCTTATCGTGGTCTACCTTCAATTAGTATTATACAACTTAACCTACAATATAAAAAACTTTCAATTATATAATCCCCATTTTTTTGCCATGACATAGATGGATCAGCACAAAACACAGGACATATATTTGAGAATTCATATGGTGAAGAACCTCTATGAATGTAATCAAACTTGACAATCTCTCAAAAAGATCTTGATATCTACTCTGTAGAAAATACTCCAAATTAGAGACAAAGATAATGAGAGTAATAAACGTGAAAAGACCCCTAACAGATTTCAAATCTAAATGTGCACTAGAGAACTCATGCTGCAGGGAAATTATATTAATTCAATGAATGCAAGAAAGTCTTCATTGATCTTTCACTTGTTAAAACACACATGGCATCATACACTGGACGCATATCCTATCAAAGCAAGGAATATAGGGAACCCTTTATGTGTTCTTTGTATTTTAGGAATCATGAAAAATTTCACACTGGAGAATAATACTGCCAATATACATGTAAGCAAGCCTTTGTTCATTCTTCATTTATTGGTGTACATGTAAGAACTCACAGTGGGCTGGGCACAGTGCCTCATGCCTATAATCCCTGGACTTTGGGAGGCCAAGGTGTGTAGATCATCTGAGGTCAGGAGTTCAAGACCAGCCTGACCAATATGGTGACAACCCATCTCTAATAAAAATACAAAAAGTAGCCAGGCATGGTGGTGTGCACCTGTAATCACAGCTACTCAGGACGCTGCGATGGGAGAACTGCTTGAACCCAGGAGGCAGAGGTTGCAGGGAGCAAAGATCATGTCACTGCACTCCAGCCTGGGTGACAGAGTGAGACTCCATTCTCCAAAAAAAAGAACTCACAGTGGAGGAGACATAAGAAATGTGAAAAAGCTTTCCATTTCTTTAATTTCTTAGAAAACGTGAAAACTATCACTGAAGTAAAATCTTACTAACATAAAAATGTGTAAAAACATTCGGTTGCCCCTAATCCTTTAGAGCATATGTGATAACTCATATTGTAATTTACCCTATGGATATAAAAGAATGTAGATAGCCTTTATTTCTTCCACATCTCTTACTGTGCTTGTAAGAACTAACATTGGAGAGAGGATTTATGAATATAGAGAATGAAAAGCCTTCATTTATTCCTCAAACTTTCTGTTTAAATGAGAGTAAACCAAAAAAGAGCCCTATATATGCAAGAAAAATGGCCAAGTATACAGTTTGCCCTTCTCTTTTTTTTTTTTTTTTTTTTTTTT
>NW_016107391.1:1146121-1161478 GCF_001604975.1 Cebus imitator
CATGCGCCACCATGCCCAGCTGATTTTTTGTATTTTTAGTAGAGACGGGGTTTCACCATGTTGACCAGGATGGTCTCGATCTCTTGACCTCGTGATCCACCCGCCTCGGCCTCCCAAAGTACTGGGATTACAGGCTTGAACCACTGCTCCCGGCCTACCCTTCTCTTTTAATAGAAATGTGAGTATAAACCCTGTAAACAGCCTCTATGATTATAAACAATATGAAAAATCCTTCATTTATTCTTCATATTTTGCCATACATGTGATAATACACATTAGAGAAACACTGTGTGATGGTTATTTTTATGGGTCAATTTGACTGGGTTAGGATACCCAAGTAGCTGTGAAAGCATAATTTTTTTTTTAAATCTGTCTATGAGGGTGGTCCAGAAGAGACTGACATTTGAATCAGTGGATTGAGTAAGGAAGATCTGCCCTCATCCAGTGTGGCTGCACGCCGTCTAATCAGTTGAGAGCCTAGATACAATAAAAAGGTACAGGAAAGGTGAATTTTCTCTCCCTTCTCATTCTGATACACCTATGTTTTCTTTTCCTTAGCTATAAGAAGTCCAGATTCTCTGGTCTTTGTAATTTGGGACTTATACTGGTGGCCCTCCAGGTTCTTGGGCCTGCAGACTTGCACTGAGCTATGCCACTAGCTTCCCTGGTTCTCCAGTTAGCAGATGACATATCATAATATGATATGAGACTTCTCAGCCTCCATAATCATATGAGCTAATTCCCATAATAAATTATCTTTATCTCTCTATCCATCTATTTATCTTCTAATGGTTCTGTTTCTCTGGAGACTGCTGACCAATAAACACATTGAATGAATGAAGTGCAGAAACACCTTCAGCTATTCCTCATCCCTTACAAAACAGTGTGAGAACTCACACTGAAGAGAATTCTATTAGCATAAGGAGTGTAGAAAAACCTTACCCTGGGTCTATTTTTTCAAATTGAGGTACAATTCACATTAAAAAGAAACCACATAAGTGCAAAAAGTGTAGGAAATTGTAATCCCTCACACTGTAGTACACATGTGAGAACACATACTGAAAATAAATAAATGTAAATAATGTGAGAAAACTTTCAAGTATTTTTCATGCCTTAGCAAGTGAGAACTCATACTGGGAGGTATGACTATAAGGAATGTGGAAAATCCTTTAGTTTTTTTCTCATATTTTCAAAGACATCTGAAAATTCACATTGGAAAGAAACTCAATGAATGTAATTCATGTGGGAAGGTCTTCAGATACATCTTTTATTATACATAAAATTGACACCGGAAGACAAATCTTTAAAATCTTGTAAATATGAAAGTGCTTTATTACTATCTCATCCTAGAAGTGAACCCCAGCTCTTAATTTATAGTTTTTATTTTCTAATAAAAACTTTCATGATGACAACTATTGCTCCCAGAATCCTTTCAATTATCTCATAGAACTTTTGATACACATTATTTTTATTATAGTTTACTTATATAAGAGTCTAATTTCCATTGTGAAGTCTCCTTGGACCTATGGCTGAAATAAAATAATTTAAAATTTATCTTATTATTGTTTCTAATTAAACTTCACTACAGTTAATGCAAGTGGTCATTGTGCCATTGACTTTGGTATTTTGAGGGTTTCTTTTTTCTGGCTTGCCATAACAGATCCTAAGATTTGCTTACCTGATATCTACCCTGCCCTTCTTCCTAAGAAAACTTAGAATTTTTCAACTTCACTTTTGAAAGAGGTATCTTCAGCAGATTTTTGCAGAGAGTATACTCTACAACTAATTGTTTTGGGCAATATAGTTGGTAGGAATTTTAAAATGTGCCAAGTTATTGAAAAAGGACCTTTTCATCTGACCTCTGACCTGGTGATTTAGCCTTCTGTATTTTGCTGTTGCTTCAAGTTGAACACAGCACTTCAAGTTGAAAAGAGGGACCTTGCAACCATGCGGATGAAAGTTAGGGGTAATGATGATTGTGCTGGACTGTGTTACATGGCTTAGAAATACATTTTCCAGAATCCTCTTTGCTGTATGGTTCATAGGTTAGAGCTGAACAAAAGAGGAAACTGAATGACATTTAGAATGAAGAAATAAAATAAAAGCCATAAATCTCAAAAGGATGTGGCAGTAGCAGATTGACAAATAGATCTAGAAGTACTCATCAGTTCCAAACTTTAAGCATGCCTTCTTGACTACTGGTTGTGTTGAACAACATCAGCACTGAGCCAACCACATAAGCACTTAACTTCAATTCCCTCAGAAATGGTAGTTTCCAGGCTGGGCACAGTGGCGCACACCTGTACTCCCAGGACTTTGGGAGACCAAGGTGAGTGGATCACTTGAAGCCAGGAGTTTGAGACCAGCCTGGCCAACATGGTGAAACCCCTTCTCTACTAAAAATACAAAAATCAGATGGGTGTGGTGGCATACATCTGTAATCCTAGCTACTCAAGAGGCTGAGGCAGGAGAATTGCTTGAACCTGGCAGGCAGACCTTGCAAGTGAGCTGAGATTGTGCCACGGCACTCCATCCTGGATGACAATGTGGGACCATGTCTCAAAAAAAAAAAAAAAAAAAAAAAAAAAAAAAAAAAAAAAAAAAAAAAAAAAAAAAAAAAAGAAGTGATAGCTTCCACAAACATCACTATAAGCTCGTCATCCTTCATGATCTCACTTTGGTGGCTAAACTGGCATAGCTGCCTGAATTTCCTTGCAAGCTTAAACCTTTTCATTCATACCACTGTTACAGAATTTCATGATTAGAGGCTTTCTTTAATATTCAGACTCCATTTTCTCCACATTTATCAAAGGTCTAATTTTTATGGTGAGCATGCAGTTCCCATAATACTTCTCAAGACTCTGTTTCTCTAAGTCATACAATATTGCAGGAAAGGTGAATAAATAAGTACCTTTATTCCCCATTGCATTGTTCAGTTTCTACACCACCCTTGCCCTACCTATTTCTGGACTGTCTTAGGAGAAAAATCAGTAACTCGTTGATTTGTGGAGCATATCTTGGGAGTTTTCTGTTATTCAAAACCAAATAAAATCCCTAAATAATAAATGTAGTATGTGTTAAATTAAAACAACCAATGTAATTCATTGTATTAACAAAATAAAGGAGCAAATTTGAATTATCTCAATAGATACATAAAAAGTTTTTTTAAAAAATTCTAAATGGGCCAGGCATAGTGGCTCACACTTGGAATCCCAGCACTTTGAGAGGCCAAGGTGATTAGGATTTCTTGAGCCTGGGAGTTCAAGACCAGCCTGGGCAACATGGCAAGACCCTGTCTCTACAAAACTAAAATTAAAAAATTAGCCAGGCATGGTAGTGTGTGTCTGTAGTCCCAGCTACTTGGAAGACTGAGGTGGGAGGATTGCTTGAGCCTGAGTGATCAAGGCTGCAGTGAGTGCTGATTGCACCTCTGCATTCCAGCCTAAGTGACAAGGCAAGATTCTATCAAAAAGGAAAGAAAGAAAAGAAATGAAGAAAGGAAGGAAGGAAGGAATGAAGGAAAGAAGGAAGGAAGGAAAAGAAAAAAAGAGAAGAAAAAAAAGAAGAAAAACCAAAAAAATTACAAATGTACTCGTGAAAACTTTCAACATATCTAGATGAGAACATCCTTACACTGATTTTTAAAAATTTACAACTCACCATCATACTTAATGATAAAATGCTGAATACTTTCCCTTTAAGATTGGAGTGAAGATCAGAATATTCTCAATGCTTCTATTCATTATTATGAAAGATCTAGTCAATGCAAAAAGGCATGAAAATAAATATAAGGCAAAAAAAGAGATGCAAATGGAAAAATAGTCTTTATTTACAGATGACATAATTGTGTATATCGAAAAAACCTACTACAATTAATGAATAAATTCAGCAAGTTTTCAGATATAAGTTTAATATACAAAAATTCACTGTATCTTTTTATAATCAAAACAAACACATGGAAAATAAAAATGACAAAGTGCCATTTATAGTAGCATAAAATGTAAATAATTGGGAATAAGTTTAACCAAAAATATGCAAGCCTTTTACACTTAAAATTACAAAACATTGCAAAGAGAAATTGAGAAGACTTAAATAAATGAAGAGATATGCAATGATTGTGGATTGAAAAGCTCAATATTTTTAGGATATCCACTTTCACCCAAGTTGACCTACAGATTTAATGAAAGCCCAATCAAAATCCAAGCAGGCTATATTGTAGAAATTGGCAAGTGACAAGCAGCACATTATCTATCTATCTATCTATCTATCTATCTATCTATCTATCTATCTTACAATCGTCATACACACTAAATATATAGATTTGTAAGACATATTATATGTCTGCATATACCAAGACAGTGTAACCAAGACAGTGAAGTGTTGGCATCAGGATGAACAAATAAACTAAATATCATCTTTAGTATAATTCTAATTATTTGAAGGGAAAGTAAATAGCAAAATTTTTTTCTGTCTAGTATTATTTAATAATCATGGCATTCATGGACTTGTTTTAATCAAATATACACTTTTATCCATTTTTGCTAATTAAACTATTATAATCATTATGAGGCCTCTTAAACTGGCTTCTGTGGCCTTTTAACTCAACTCTATTTTGATATCGTCTTTGCTTTCTGGCAATAACAAGAGGTCACAAAATTATTACATTTTGTTGCTGATCCAGACATGTATTTGACTATCCTTACAAAGAGCCCTAGTTTCTTTAATTAAATAAAGATATTAGAGAACAAAATCTTGGCACCAGATGGCATATAACATACTTGTTTTCATGGGCTAATAACTTTTGAAAAAAATTTAGGGAACAAATATAGTCAAGATACATTTTAAAGGCGCATATTTGTATCTTTTTACCTAGTTCTGATGTATTTTATGTACATACTTTATTTTAAAATACTTCTTCCAAACTATAACACAATTAGCTTTCTTATATAATTATCTGAACCATACAATTTTTTTCATTGAAAATCTTGATTAAAACTAACCCAATGATTTGATTAGTGTTTAAAATCTATTAAAATTAATTCCATGTCAAAGCTATTATAACACTAGTCATACATTTTTTGGATGAGTAGTAATGTTTAACATTACAATTATTTATTATGACACCTTCTGAGCATATCTTACAAATGATATAAAGTCAACTGTGCCTTTAATTATATGTAAGTTTTAAATTTTTACTGATTACAAAAAATTTTTACTTGGTATATACTTTAGTACAATCTTTACTTTTGTTTTGGAGGTAATAAAACTTCAGCTTATTATTCATATTTAGATAATGCATATCTGCTATTGATTCTTAGTAGATATCAGTGTTTAGGTAATGGAAGGCACATGAAATCAGCTGTACCAGACCATATTATGAAATAAGAAGAAAACACAAGCAATTTGTTCTCTAAAGTCATGCACAGGAAATTCACGTATCCAGAACTTATCTCACCCATACTAACTTAAGAGTTATATGTACCTTAATTCTTGCTAAGTAAACCCATTCAGTATCCCATTGCTTATAAAAACAGATAATCTAGGAAAAATTACCAGTTGAATTCAAAGTTATAGTCCAAAAAGAATGAGCAAATGCATGTGTTCCTAAAGCACACAATTTAGTTGAATCCAATTTACTTTTATCCTAGATTTTGTGACAATAATAAACAATTTGAAAACTTCAGTGTCTTAATGAAACAGAAGTTTATTTCTTGCTCATACAAAAGTCTATTTTAGTCCAGACAGCTCTTCAGGGAAACTGTCCTTCATGTGATAGATCAGCATTCCAGTCTACTTAGATCTTATGACATTTCATCATCAATATGTTCTTTCTCAAATTGCTGCAGCAGAAAAATGAGTTAGAGATTAAAATATCAGCAAACAAAAACTTTCTTCCTGAAATGACTCAATACTTCCACCAGCAAAATTAAGATACATGGGGGCCAGGTGTGGTGGCTCACACCTGTAATCACCAGCACTTTGGGAGGCTGAGGCGGGTGGATCACCTGAGATCAGGAGTTTGAGATCAGCCTGATCAACATGGTGAAACCCTGTGTCTCCTAAAAATACACAAAAAATTAGCTGGGTGTGATGATACATGCCTGTAATCCCAGGTACTTGGGAGGCTGAGGCAGGAGAATCGCTTGAAGCCAGGAGGCAGAGGTTGCAGTGAGCCAAGATTGTGCCATTGCATTCCAGCCTGGGTGACAGAGTGAGACTTCATCTCAAAAAAAAAAAAAAAAAAACATGGTTATGCCTCATTTGAAGGTGACAGAGAACTTCAAACCTCCTGCGTACCTAGAAGTAGAGAACTTGATATTGGTAATATTGTCAAGTAAAAAAGTCATAGTAATAATGCATGCCACTCACATAAGAAGGAAGATATAGAAAAACATGATGTGAAAGGTTTGCTTAAAATTCCCTTTTGACTTTTAGAGCCAAATTGCAGATCCAGTTTTGTAAATACAGATGTTTTACTATTTACATTATTTATACATTTTGAGGCAATTTTGTGTTGAACTCCAAAATTGTCTTATTTTAAGTCTCTACAAACAAATACAGTTATTTGTTTATTTAGTAATAGTTTAGTCTTAACCCAAAATAAAAATTGTAAGAAAATATTAGAATAAACCGAGCATAATGGCTTAAAGCTGTAATCCAATACTTTCGGAAGCCAATGCAGATGGATCACTTGAGGCCAGGAGTTTGAGACCAGCCTGGCCAACATGGCAAAAACCCATCTCTACTAAAAATACAAACATTAGCTGGACATGGTGTTGCATGCCTGTAGTCATAGCTACTCAGGAGTCCGAGTCACAAGAATCATTTGAACATGGGAGGTGGAAGTTGTAGTGAACCAAGATCTCATCATTGCACTCTGGCCTGGGTGACACAGCGAGACTCTGTCTCAAAAAAAAAAAAAAAAAAAATTAAAATGCCAATGATTACTATGTAAAATTATTAGAGAAATATTTTGTGCAGAATTCTTCACATTTTAAATTACATATTTTAAAAGAACATCTTCCTTTAACAAAAGAAGTAGGGGTAATCTAGTTCCTCTCTTTGGCTCAAAAACGCAATTTGTGGGCCACATTGTAAATAATGTGAGGAATACTGTATTGGGTCACTCAACCTATATTCTATCTCCTTCCAGTGAACTGAAGAAGACAGCAAGCCAAACATCACATTTCTGAGATACCTTTACAGCTAGAAGTGTGAATTCAAATTGACTTCCACCAATTGGACACACACGCAAGTTTAAAGGCAAAATCCTTTCTTCTGCCCATCTTACCTGGAGTTCCCCTAAAACAAGACTCCACAAAAAGGTCTTGGTTAGAGAAAATTTGTTTGGGACGTGATCTCAGGAATTACAGGAAGAGAAGAAAAAATGAGACAAGTGAGGAAAGCCACTGAAAAGTAGGACAATACGTGGATTATCATGGTGTACATATAAAGTTTAATTCCACTGAAACTCTAACCAGGTTGACTGTGTTAAGGAGTTTTCCCACAGAGGGACACAGTATTTATCCCATCAACTTTCAACCTTCATTGGTTGAAGGTTTATCTGAAAGATATTTAATTCCTTGAATTTATTAGATGTCCTGCTTGTGAGCTGAGAAAATTTTTATGGCACCATTGAAACCTCTCAGGCAGTAAAACAAGTTCTTACAGTAGAACTGAACAATGTACCAGAAATATAGCAGAAATAAAACTGAACTTTAAGATAGGTCAAAGGGCTATGGATAGGACCATCAAAAGCACCTACTATAGACCATCTGTTTTACCACTCAGTCACTTGTGCCACACATTGAGTCCACTCTATTACTGATGCTTCAAGGTAGCAACTGGCCACAAAATATTTTTTGAAGACTAAAATTAAAAGGTTTTCCAGACTCCAGTACTATAGCTAGTCCTAAGACTATCCTTGATACCCATTGTCTTCCTCCTCTGTCACTCACTCTAGGTTCCCCTCATCTATGGCATGGTCTAGCTTGCTTGCTTGATATGGTAGGCCTTTACCCCTGAGGTACCTGAGCTTCTGAGACCTTGCTATTATCAGGTATGGTTGCTGCAATTGCCTATTGACTGTTATCAATAGGCATGGAAGCAGTATGAGATACCCAGCAAGCCTCCTGAGTTCCACATATGGTCTTCCCAGTCTTCATTATAAAGCAACATCCCTAGCTCCTCAAGGTAATCAAGGTCCAATTATCTTACTGTGCTAGTAATTCATTTATTGGCTCCTTGTATACTGGCATGAGACACCCAAAATTATCAGGAACAAGTCATAATTTTAGGTTCAGTGAAACAGTTACTGTGTATCTTGATGGAAGCATCATCCTTTCGGGGTAAGGACCTCTAATCATATAGCCTAGAGTTGTGAACATTTTAAACACACATATTTCAAACAGTTCAACATGATCATAGATGAGAGGGGCCAGTCCTGCTTTCATCCTTTAATTTCCATATATTCTATATTCTATAGGAAGATGTGTTGTTATGAACAGCTAGAATATATAGGTAACATATGTATTAGAATAACATAATGGCCTTTGGTTCAATGGACATACAGAATCAAGGAGGTCAGTGCCCCAATCATTCAGGGGCACTCATGCAGAAGCAGCCAAGAATGTGCTGAACAGTATTCGCTTCGATCCTGAGAAGCCACAGACCCTGAGACTAGAGTTTGCCAAAGTCAACACCAAGATGGCCAAGAGCAAGCTAGTGGCAACTCCAAATCCAACCAACGTGTACCCCGCCCTAGGGACACACTTCATCGCATGGAACCCATATGACCTGATGGGGGCTGCTCTGATCCCTGTATCCCCAGAGACCTGGGCCCCCTACCCTTTGTATACCACAGAGCTGACCACAGCCATCCCCCATGCTGCATTCACCTACCCAGCTGCCACTGCTGCTGCTGCCGCCCTCCATGTTCAGGTGCCCTGGTACCCTTCCTCTGACACCCCCCAGTAAGGATGGAAGTATCCTAAGTTTTGTTGGTTCTTCAATCTGGTCACCATGGAGCGGGTTCTGGGAATCTCCGGTGGTGCCTGGACAGGTGCCCTGAGCTCCCACCGCCCCCAGGAGGCCTGTGCAGAGCTACCGCTACACCAGAGACTGTGAATCTTAAGCCTGACTCAGTGGACTGCTTCCTGTTTCCCCTCCTTCCTCTTCCTCAGCCCTGCTCTGCATCCTCAAGCCTTTCTCCAATGCCTACCAGGAGGATTTGGGGACCTTCTCACTGGGGCACCCAAATCCAGCTCAGAGGCCTCACTAGGACCCAGCAAGGTTTGACCTCCCACCCAAATTTGCTTCTGTATCTTCCCCTTGAGGAAATGAGATGTTT
Source organism: Cebus imitator (assembly GCF_001604975.1). NCBI lineage: Eukaryota > Metazoa > Chordata > Mammalia > Primates > Cebidae > Cebus > Cebus imitator. The sequence goes on from NW_016107391.1 coordinate 1,155,471, forward strand.
AATTTGCATGTTTTCTGGTGTGAATTAAGACACTTACACTTGAGTATATATGAGTGTACAGTTTGTTTTCACAGTGTCATCACAGCAACAGGTCCTGGCTCCCAGCGAGTCATCCTGTCTGGCCCCTCTCTCTTCACCCCACTCCTGCACCCACTCCAATTTAGGGAGGCCCAAGTCCCAGGGCCCCACACACTTCCAGGCTCAGCTCCAGCCACTAATGAACAGATAGATGGGTTTGCTCTTTCCTTTCAAATTGGGTTCCTCTGCTCTCATCTTCTTGGATGGGCCAACAGTCATAAGAAAGCCCTCTCTGCCCGTTTTGTTCACCTCTCCACAGCACACCCTTGAAATCAACCAAAATGTGAAAAGTATTTTTGTACCCTGTGTAACAAAATATTTATGAATCAGAAAGGATTTTTCATGTGTGTACCATTAATTATTAAGGTGACCTTGTTAGCCCTGTCAGATAAGTTTAATGTTTAGTTTCAGGCATGAAGAAGAAAAGCGTTTCCATTCTTCAGCAGTAAGCCTTTGTGTCAGGCATTTGTTTAAGAAAAACGAAATGAAGGAAACATTGTGCAGTGTTTTTTGTTTGGTAGCATATCAGTGCTGTAATGTCAGCCATAGCTATGACTGTCTTGCCACTTCAGACTTGAGAGACTAGATGGCTGTTATCATTGCTGATCCTGTGAGAATGTGAAACTGGATAATATATGAAATGCAAAATAAAACAAAATCGAAATGAAAAAAAATACTAATGCCCCTTCATTAGTGTATCCCTATTTGCATTAGTGAAGTAAATGTATGGGCTGGGTGCATTGGCACATGCCTATAATCCCAGCACTGGGAGGCCGAGGTGGGCAGATCACCTGAGGTCAGGGGTTCAAGACTGGCCTTGCCAATGTGGCAAAACCTCATCTCTAATAAAAATACACAAATTAACTGGGCATGGTGGCAAGCACCTGTAATCCCAGCTACTTGGGAGGCTGAGGCAGGTGAATTGCTTGAACCCAGGAGACAGAGGTTGTAGTGAGCTGAGATTGTGACATTGCACTCCAGAGTGGGTGAGAGCGAGACTTCATCTCAATAAATAAGTAAGTAAGTAAGTAAGTAAATAAATAAATAAAATGTATGAAAGTCTATGGACCCTCCTGAAGAAAAGACTCTGCAGATGACTTTTCTAATATCATCTAATAAATCTACTCTAATATGTTTGATTCTTCTGACTCCTTCAGTACTCTCCAAGGCAGTTCTGATATCTCCAACTTGTTCATTATAGCCCATCATTACGCCCAAGCTTCAAGAGGACTAAGCTTCATAAGAACTAATATGCCCAGCAATGTATTAGTTCTTATCATAGGTGTTATTGCCAGGAGGCAATTCTGAAGTACAAATCTGAAGTCAAGAAAGAGTATCTTCATACCCCAAATGTTCCTCTATCCAGCAGTGTATTACATACACACACACACACACACACACACACACACACACACACACACATACAAATTTATGTTGAATATTTCCAAGCATAATCCCCAGTATATCCTGGTACATATTAGCCATGCCTTGTAGCTTCTCTAGTGAATATGATTTTTTAAAGTTTATTTTCTAATGAATAAGATTTATTTTTCTCATGAGCAGGAATTGTACTTTCCAGCTTAAATCATTATTTAACATTAGTCACAGGTGTAAAAGCAGTGGGGACAGGTCTTGAATAGGATAACTTCATGTTGCAAGGCATTAATATCAGATGAAGGCTTTACATTGTCTCCAAGCAATGCAAGGCTTCATTTCCCTAGAAGGGAGGACTCATGGCTAGAAAGACTTCAAAGGAATCTGAGAATATAAGTATTTCAAGTACATCCAACCAAATGTCCTCATCCCAGGACTCAGAGTGTGTAGAATATTTATTTCCTATCAAGATTCTAATTTTAACAAAGAAAACTTAGATGGTTGTGTTTTCAGTATGCTTTGTAGCTCTGTCACTAATACAGTTAAATACTGAGCCTGATTTTCAACACATCTAGCCCTCCAGCTGTAGAAAAGAGATGTTTTTAAAAATTTTTTCATGGAAGGCCTTTGGCTTTCACAGTGTTGTCTAAATTGATAGGTGGATAATTTGAGCTAATCATACTATTTATTCAGGACTAAGGGTCAGTAGAAAAAAGAAGCCAATTTCACAATCCTTTCAATTACATTATTTTCCATTTGTGTCATGTGCAGAAACTATTGCATAAGCCATTAGTTCTGTTGCTCATTTCAGTCCTCCACAGGTGAGAGTCTTAGTAAGTGTGAAGTTACAGCATGACAGAGGTTATCACAACCCCGCTTTCTACCAGCATTGGATTGTTGCCATGTGACCAGCAAGTAATTCAAGTTCAGAATATAAGTATCTCAAGTTCATCCAACCAAATGTCTTCATCCCAGGACTCAGAGTGTGTAGAATATTTATTTCCTATCAGGATTCTAACTTTAACAAAGAAAACTTAGATGGTTGTGTTTTCAGTCTGCTTTGCAGCTCTGTCACTAATACCAGCTGTCTACCAGCATTGGATTGTTGGCATGTGACCAGCAAGTAATTCATGTCCAGAATCCTATGCTTAGAATTTGCTTTCTAAGGTGCTATCTGTATTGGGTTCTCCCAAAGGCAGACCTAGAGACAAGGACTTAGGTGCAATTAATTTATTTAAAAAGCTACCTAGAGAAGGACAGGTAAGGAAGTGTGGAAACTGAGAAAAAGAAGGGAGAAACATCAATAAATTAAAAATTATTATTTTAGTAAGCAGGTTACCATTGTGAATACAAGGGCCTCAATCTTGCTAGGGAACCCTATGAGGAACTGTGTGGAACATGCTTTAGAATTATCCCACCAAGGAACCAGAAAGTTAGTAGTAGACTGACATCCAGCTTCCATCCTTTACTGAGTATTAACCCTAGGGGCATTAAATTTCTGGAAATTCCAGATCGCAGTGTGAATGGGCAGAGCAAGCTCCTATGGCATCAGAGAAAACCCTCCTAGGAAGAGAAGTAGAAAGACAAAAGTGCTTGACATGATGTGTTAGTCAATTTTCACACTGTTGATAATAACATACTTGAGACTGGGAAGCAAAAAAGGTTTAATTGGACTTCCAGTTCCACACGGCTAGGGAGGCCTCAGAATCATGGCAGTAGGTGAAACGCACTTCTTATATAGCAGCGGCAAGAGAAAATGAGAAAAATGCAAAAGTGGAAACCCCTGATAAAACAGTCAGATCTCATGAGACTTATTCAGGAAACCCCTGATAAAACAGTCAGATCTCATGAGACTTATTCATTACCACGAGAACAGTACGGGGGAACTGCCCCCATGATTCAATTATCTCCCACTGGGTCCCTCCCACAACATGTGGGAATAATGGGAGTACAGTTCAAGATGAGATTTGGGTGGGGACACAGCCAAATCACATTACATGAGAAGCTGCTGTTCGCTTGCTAAAAAGCTTTCATTGAACTGCAGGTAAATTCTGGCTAAGGGACTATAGGACAGGCATCGATAACATCTGCTATATTGATGCATTTGGTTGCACAAGCAAAGGGTTAAGAAGTAGCTGTGGAAGAAAGGTCAGCATTCCAGTGTCACCAGGAGCAACAGCCAGATAGAGTGTTCCTATATCTGGGAGCAACTGTGTAGGTATCGAGAGATGGTAGCAACAGTAAAAGTGGCCTATTGACCGTGGGTTGCAGCTATAGCAATTTGTTCTTGGAACTCAATACTTCCTGAGTTCCACTTCTTTGCACATTCCAATGATGCTATAAAAATCTAATTATCTCTATTAAATAATTTTCTGCTTAAACTGATTAGAGTTCTTTTTGTTTTGTGCTCTGAACCCAGAAAAACATATTTTGTACCAGAAGTTGCAGGCAACAAACACCGAATGAAATTTAGGAGAGATTATATGATCTGGATAGATTTAAAGGCAATGATAGCCCCCATATCCTCTAGAAAATAAGATACTGGTAGTCCCTGGTAAGCAAAATAAACATTTACTTAGGTTATCACTTGTGTTCATCTGGAGTTAATTACTTGAAGGTAATTCTCTGGCATGCAAATGGTTGCTGTGCCAAAACATTATGGTGGGTAAGAGAAAGGTTCAGGGGGTATGGTGGTTACTTTTGACTGCACTAGAGAATTTAATTAAAGAAAATAACAAACTTAGGTTTTAAAATTCTTGGGTTGGTAAAGATATGAAAATCAAATATTTTTATGATTGCTTTAAAAACATCTCTTTTATCCTAGAGCTACTGGACTGACATAGATAAAAATCTGATAAAAAGTCTGATTCTTCAGGTTGATAAATAATTACAATGTTGAATACACAATCACTGCATGTTTTTTAATGAAATTGCTAGAGCACTGATCCAGAAAGAGTCGTATCCTTAGAATGCGAATGGGGACAGCTGGGTGAATTCAGACGTAATTGTATCTTGAATCCCCAAACCAATTGAGCCCTTTTTTATCCTAGCAGAAGCAAACTCATTTTCCTTTTTAATAAGACTGTCCTCTTCACATGCATAGTCTGTAATGCCCTTAGCTGAGACAGTTAAATTGCAAGGGGTTGCTAATTTCCCCATGCCCTCCACTTACCAACTCTCATTGCCTCTATACCTCTAATTAGATTTATATCCTCGCATGCTCAAGAGAGACAAGCACCAAGCCAGTCCCAATATTAGAAGGCATATATACTGAAAGAATTGAATGATTTTGCTAACTACATCACAGAAATCTTAGGAATATGTTTGAGAACTGAGCATGCTAGAAGAGAAAACAAAGAAAAACCTTTAGATTGAGTTGAGTTTAGGTGGGTGCATTTGCCAAAGATTCTGAATTCAGTGTTCAAGCTTTAGCACCATTATCTCTCTTTTGGTCAGCTGATTCAAATCGATGACAGCCAAAATTTAACAAAGGAAATTAATATACTAATAATGCCTTAGGATAATGTTATCCCGCAAAAGGGATTCACCACCTGATATGCCAGAAGCCAATAATATGACACTGCGTTTTTGAGAAAAGCTTTATGTTAAAAGTCTTTGTTATAACAACACACACACACAAAAGAAAGAAAATAGACTCCCAAGGAGACAGAAGCAAATCTCAAAGGTGTCTCCCTGTGCTGGCTTTCAGGCAGTAATTTTGTTAGAAAAGGTTTAGGGGGTGGATTCTGAGAGCAGGTGATTGGTGGAAGGAAAGGGGAGAGATGGGAAGTCCTTGGGCATGCGCAGTTACCTCTTCGTGCCTCCTCAAGGGTCTTGTGCAAATTCAGGGGGATTTAGTATGACACCTGTGGTGAAAACTCAGGCTGTGATCTCAGCAAGCTTATTCTGTGCAAACTCCATTTAGCTCTCTAGGTTCTAACCTATTTCAACTAGTTATTTTATCTCAAGCAGGAGTTTCAGCGTTTCAGCAAGTTGTTTTTCGTCTTGAAAACTCAAGAATTTCTGTTAGTTACTGGTTTCTTTAACTCTTTTGGGCACAGTTTCAACAGTGTAGAGGAAAAAATCCGAAAGGCTCAGGAAAATAAATCTCTGTTTTTGTTCTTGCCCCAGGTACCACAAATGTTAGGCATGCTCCTGCTCCTCTGCAAGTCATACAAGGTTCTGATTATCTCACCATCCCATAGGACATCACATTTTTCCACCACACTAATGGGATCAGGTTGATAGTACCTCCTCATTAGCAAGTAACATGTGCCGTAGATGCCTTGGTAAGACATGTATACATCAGAGGAGGAGATAAGTAAGCCCCACAACAATTTAAGGAACTGTCCTCTTTGAAGTTTTGGGGGATTCAGAAATCTAGGGCATGTTAAGATATTTCCAAGAAAGTGAAAAACAAGTCGCTGCTGTCCCCCTGCACTCCCTACCATTAAGAAAAAGGGCCGGGCGCGGTGGCTCAAGCCTGTAATCCCAGCACTTTGGGAGGCCGAGGCGGGTGGATCAAGAGGTCAAGAGATCGAGACCATCCTGGTCAA
>NW_016107391.1:1161958-1163135 GCF_001604975.1 Cebus imitator
GAAGGAAGGAAGGAAGGAAGGAAGGAAGGAAGGAAGGAAGGAAGGAAGGAAGGAAGGAAGGAAAGAAAGAAACTTGGTGAGCTTCTTGATTTTGGAGGTAACATGTTATCTTTTGGCATCCTTCTCTGATCTTTTTGCTGAGTAACTGCTAAGGCTGCCAGCTTTAAAGTGAACTCCAAATCAGAGAAGGTTCTACAGGTACTCCAGAATGCATTAAGCACAGGAACGCCACTTGGGACTTATAACCCAGCAGATAAAATGATGTTTAAGGCTGGGCATGGTGGCTCATGCCTGTAATCCCAGCACTTTTGGAGGCCAAGGCAGGTGGATGACTTGAGGTCAGGAGTTTGAGAATAACCTGGCCAACATGGTGAAACCCCATCTCTACTAAAAATACAAAAATTAGCTGGGTGTGATGGCACATGCCTGTAATCCCAGCTACTCAGGAGGCTGAGGCAGGAGAATTGCTTGAACCCAGGAGGCAGAGGTTGCAGTGAGCTGAGATCACACCACTGTACTCCAACCTGGGTGACAGAGCAAGACGCTCTCTCAAAAAAAAAAACTATGTTTAAAGTGTCTACTACAGCAGAATGCTATATGAAGCCCAAGACATTCCCTAACAAGAAAATCATAGTGTGAGCCTCTGGGACTTAGAACATAGGTCTAACTTTTCAGTGAATAACTATTATCCTATTAATAAATAGATCATTCTTGAAGCAGCTCCTCATATGATACTTGTTAATTGCAAAGATACTGTTATAATATTTATTAATTACAGAGGGCAAACAGTAACTTTACAGTGGAGACAAACTCTTTATCAAATAACCAAAGTTAGCATCTCCAATATAAAACATTAACCTGACATACCTCCTGATATGATGACTAAGCATCACTTCTGTGTTATTCTTGCCAAAATGTACAATCATTTAGTCATGAGGAAATATCAGACAAACCCAAAGTAAGAGACATTTAACCAATATCTGGCCAGCACTCTTTAAAAGTGTTAAGGTCATAGAAAATAAAAAAAAGACTAGAAAACTGTCTTAGATTAGAAGAAGTTAAGGAGACATAACTGATTCCTAGACCAGAAAAAGGACATTAGTGGAAGAATTGGCCAATAAAGTCTTTAGGTTAGTTAATTGTATAAGTGATAATTTCTTTCTTTCCTTTTTTTTTT
>NW_016107391.1:1163260-1195781 GCF_001604975.1 Cebus imitator
TTGGAGAAGAAGCCTAGCTCTGTCACCCAGGCTGGAGTGCAGTGGCATGATCTCTGCTCACTGCAACCTCTGCCTCTTGGTTCAAGCGATTCTCCTGCTTCAGCCTCCTGAGTAGCTGGGATTACAGGCGTCCACCACCAGGCCCAGCTAATTTTTGTATTTTTAGTAGTGACCACATTGGTTAGGCTGGTCTATAGCTCCTGACCTTGTAATCCACCCACCTTGGCCTCCTAAAGTGCTGGGATTACAGGTGTGAGCCACTGCGCCCTGCCAATAATTTATTATATTGAGGATAAGATGTGACATTTGAGGAAGCTGAGGGAAGGACAAATGGAAACTCATACTATTTGTATAAATGTTTTGGGTCTGAAATTATTTTAAAATTTAAAAAGCTTTTAAAAATGTTTTTGGAGCTTTTAGACAGCTGCCCATGTGGAGGCTCCTAGAGGATGGTGCTCCCACAGAGGTCATGGAAGCTCCACACCCCTTCCCCCATAGCTCTATGCATCTCTTCATCTGTATCCTTTGTAATATTCTTCATAACACACTGGTAAAATTTATTTGGTTTTAAGTTCTGCAGAGTGGAAGGGCATATTTGGGTCAAGGCAGGGCACACAGCTCACTATTGAACTGCAGAAGGCTATATGTGATCCAAGCACACACGAGTATTCCTGAGGGAACAGTCAGCCTAGTGAACTAGATAAAAGCCACTGTAAGTACTGACTACAAAACTGTGTGAGGAGCTGCTGGGTTCTGTCAACACTTGCACAGTGCCCTATAAACAGCTCTCAACTAACCACTCAATAAATGCTGAGTTTGTGGATGACAGTTCCAAGGTTCCAAGGTGAATGGGCAGCATCCTGTTTGGAAGGCTGCTCCTCTGATTTTTTTTTTTAAGTGGCTCTAGGACCAGAGCTGTAACTACTCGTTCTGTAAGCAAGGATGATTCCTAAACAAGAAACTGTAAATGTGTTTTTAAGCCTCATACTAGAATTGCTAAGGACCTGGCGGGGAGTGGATTGTGCAAAATTGGGGTTAACAGTGAATGCAGCTACACTGCCTTGTGGTAAAAATGGCACAATAATTCGGGACCTACATAACTTTAGCCTGTCAGGATGACAGTGAACTGAGGAGAAGGTAATTACCAATAGTGAAGCCTACAATCTAGACCACACAGTGTTGATTCTAATGTCCTTTGCAAAGGTTATTAATAAAGTGAAGAAAGGATAGCAGCTAAGAGTAAAGGAATAAGTGGTTTATGAATTCAGATAAATCTAATATCACATTACATTAACACCTTGAAAGAGGCTCAGAGCAAGAGATGACATTGTCTTTTAGCTCAATTATACCAGGTGTTTTACAGGGGAAAGCCGAGACCACTGCTGCTTTTAGAACCTGATAAGATCAATGAAAATCCTTCAGACTTGAGTAGCCTCACCCTGGGAGACATATTCACACAATATGATGATGGACTAAATTAATTATTAATGATTGAATGAGATTCTAGTAATGTGGCAGTGTCTTTTGGGTTGTACATCTTTTTAATGTAAGGAATCAAACATCAGAAGCAGACTCTGATATCGTGAATTATGTATTTGGCCCTCGACCTCATTTCCTGACATACAACTTCTAAAATCCTTAGAAACTCCAAAGTGATGTCCTTGTATGCTAATGAGATGACTGATGGATGGAAGTCCCTGGGTAGCTTCAGAATGGGGGCTGGTCACAGGAAAGACTAAGGCAGGGTTAGCGGGTTAGGACTTTCCCATGCTGCAACCTCCAGGAAGAGGAGAGGTGCTGAAGGTTAAGTTGATTACCAATGACCAATGGTTTAATCAATCATGCCTATGTAATGAAGCTTCTATTAATATCCCTGAAGGATAGAGTTTGGGAGCTTTTGGATAGCTGCAAACCTGGAGGTTCCTGGAAGGTGGTGTGCCTTGGTAGGGTATGGAAGCGCTGCTCTCCTTCCCCTCCTATACCTTGCCCTATGCATCACTTCTGTATCCTTTGGAACATTCTTTATAACAAACCAGTAAACATAAGAAAATGTTTCCCTGAGCTCTGTAGGGAAAAACAAAGTTTTCTCCCTCATTTTATTTTATTTGTTTTTTTGAGACAGAGACACCTGGGCTGGAATGCAGTGGTGTGATCATGGCTCACTGCAGCCTCAACCTCCAGGACTCAAGTGATCCTCCCACCTCAGCCTCCTGAATAGCTAGGACCACAGGTATGTGCCACCATGCCTGACTAATTTTTTTATTTTTTTTGTAGAGATGGGGGTCTTACTATGTTACCCAGGCTGGTCTTGCACTCCTGGGCTCAAGTGATCCTCCTGCCTTGGCCTCCCAAAATGCTGGGATTGCAGGTGTGAGCCACTGCATCCAGCCTATAAAAAATGTTTTTAATGGGCAGGGAGATGCACTACCCCATCCATCTTCAAGGAGGTCATTTTGCCTCAGTGCTTTGACTGTCATCAGTAGACAGAGTCCAGCTGTCAGAATCCTCAGGGATGCCCTCAGTTATACACATCTGCCTCATCCAAGGTCATGCCCTTCCTGGGGCATCCTACATTTAATGGCAGATCAAGACAAGGGTATGAAGCTCCAGCCATGTTGGCTTAATGTGGAACAACTCTAAAGGTTCATTTTGCTTCTGAGCTCCTGGTGGGGTTAGCAAGGCCATAGTAGGGACTGCATCATAGTTGGACTTTTCCCTCTGCCTACTTCCTTCCCCTTTTCGTCAAGTGGTGGTAATCCCAAGGGTACAACCTAATAAACATCTTTTACACTGAACTTCATCTCATAGCCTGCTTCCTCAGGAATTATGTAGCTACTGGTAATGGGAATTGTCTTAGCAGACAATAAGATGGGAGTTTCAAGCTGTATCATTTCTCAGCTGGCAAATAAGGGCCCTATAACTAGTAGTAGCTGGAACACAGCTCCTGCCACAAGGTGGCAGTCCTGTTGTTAAAATTTTCACTGGTGGTGAACTGGGATGGTGAATTCCGCTGGTGGAAGAGAATGCAATAACTGTTTCAACCTACTACTGGGCATTTGAGAAATAGCAAAACGTAGCCATAGGGACAACGGGAATGTGCGTCTATGGCCAAATTCAAGTGACTTGAGAGTAATTAACAGAAATCGAAAGCCGGATGTAAAAGCCAGAATGATAACTAGGCAGAGTAAAAAGAGCCTCATATTTCCTACAGAAGGAGAGCAGAGAAAGCTGAGGACAAGGCCAGGATATACTGTCAGATTAGCTGAGCTCCTGATAATGGTAACTTCCAGCCAAGACAAGTCTACTGTGCCAGACTGAGGGCTCCAACTGGGGAAAGATGGTACCCTTACTCATAAGATGAGGATATATGGGTCAATGTCCCCTGTATCTTTATTTCAAGATTTTCCTTGATTCTGTGAGCCTGCAGAAGTGGTCCACTCCTCCTGATTAAAAGATAGCCCTTTCCTTAAGATGATGCAGAGGCTTCCTCCCTGTAAGGCAATATGTATGACCCTCAAAATCTGCCTCTACCTCCCCTTTTGGCCACTAAACACAAGTAGAGTTAGCTCACAGGATAACCCTGGAGATATTAAGCCTAATGAGGGAATCAAAGAGCTCTACCCTAAAAAGGCTGCAAATCCTAGACAGCATATACCAGCAGGAGCCAGGGGAATACACCTGGTACTGGATTCTGAGGGTGCTCAATTAAGGCAGTTGGAGCATAGGATTAGATAAGGGTTTATTGATTTGGGACACAGAAATTAACCCTCTGACAAGCATTCATATGGAATAAACACTATTAGTATGACTTCTAGAAGCATCAAAAAGTGATGGCACACACTAAGTTAGATCAAAATAACCAGAATTCTCACGGTAGACAGTAGAGGAAGAGATTAGAAAACCTAGGAAAATTTGCATTCTTAAGTGGATACACTATGCAATTAGTTTGGGTCTCAGAGAAACAGACCTACAACAGGGGGAAGAGTGTGTGTGTGTGTGTGTGTGTGTGTGTGTGTGTGTGTGTGTGTGATTTATTATGAAAATCAGCTCACACAATTATGGAGACTAAGAAGTCTCACTACCTGCTGACTGCAAGCTTCAGAACCAGGGAAGTCAGTGTCATAAGTCCCAGAGTCCCAAGGCCCAAGAACTAGTTAGCACCACTGTCCAAAGGTGGGAGAAGATGGATGTCCCAGCTCAAAAAGAGAATTCACTCCCCCTTAGCCTGTTTGTCCTTTGCAGGGCCTCAAGAGATTGGATGATGCCTGTCCACGTTGGTAAAGATGGATCTTCTTTACTCAGTCTACTTAGTCAAATGGCAATTTCTTCTACAAACACCCACAGACATACCCAGAAATGTTTTGCCAGCTATCTGGAAAATCCCTTAGTCCAGTCAAGTTAACACATAAAATTAGCCATCGCAACTATGTAAGGCCAGAAAATCCACTAGATGATTATGACCCATGAAAAAGCCTAGAGGTTACATTATTTACCAAAGCAATAAGTAAGGCACCAAGGAGAACAGCACAAAATCATCAAGAAATTCAGTGATGGCTATTCTTTGTAGCTCACACTGACAATAGGAGAGACCATTATAGAACCAGGCTTACTGATAGCCATGGGAATGACAGTAGTATGAAAAAAATAATGGTCAGCTAGCAGCATTTAACTATCAAATTTTAGTGGGATGCAACTTAGTGGCAAATGTCGAGTGGCAGCCAAGGGTTCTTGATTCACAGGGTTGTGGAGACAGTTAGTAGAACATGGCTTCCCTTATGGGCATGATAGATGAACAGCTGATAAGGCTCTTACTCAACTTAAACTGTCAGAAGGGATAAAGGATGGATGATTTATTGGCTAAAGGCAGCTGTTCCAATAAAAGCCACAATCTCTTGCCCGGTTTCTTGATCTCAGCCAGTTTCAGAACAGAACCCTTTGATTGAAGAGGAGACTGGGCTCCTAGGACAAAGGACTCTATAACATATGGTAAGTGTACACTGTAATGACTCCCCCTGTCCTTCCCCAAATGTATTACAGACATTGAATTGGAAAACTGTTCACAGAGAAAAGTAGTATATCCAAACACTTCAAGGACTGTTAGACACAGGGCCAAATTAACAATTAGAAATCCAAAGTGTCATGGGCCCATATAGAATGGAGCCATCTGAGGATAAGGTAATAAATAAATTCCTCAGCCAGGCGCGGTGGCTCAAGCCTGTAATCCCAGCACTTTGGGAGGCCGAGGCGGGTGGATCACGAGGTCAAGAGATCGAGACCATCCTGGTCAACATGGTGAAACCCTGTCTCTACTAAAACTACAAAAAATTAGCTGGGCATGGTGGCGCGTGCCTGTAGTCCCAGCTACTCAGGAGGCTGAGGCAGGAGAATTGCTTGAACCCAGGAGGCGGAGGTTGCGGTGAGCCGAGATCGCGCCATTGCACTCCAGCCTGGGTAACAAGAGCGAAACTCCGTCTCAAAAAAATAAATAAATAAAAAATAAATAAATAAATAAATAAATTCCTCATCAAAATCCAATTTATAGTGGATCTACTGGGCCTAACAGACCCACGCAGTAGTCATTTCCCTCAACTCCAAATATATAATTCGGGTAAACATTCTTAAGACACAACCCCAACCCCCATAGGTCCTTGGTCTATTTTAAGAACCATCGTAACATGAAAGGGCAAATAGAAGCCTCCGAAACTTCTCCCGAGCCTAGAAAGATAGTAAATCAAAACTCCTATTATATCCTGAGGCATGGCAAAAATTAGTGCCCTCTTTAGGTATCTAATGGATACAGTCCCAATTGTGTCGTCACTTAATTCATTAGTCTGGTTCCTCCAAAAACCAGTTAAATCCTATAGAATGACAATAGACTACCACAAACTTAACTTAAGAAGTATATCCAATTAGCAACCTTCATATCAGATGTAGTAGTCTTTACTTGCTATGTGGTATGTAGCCACTGATTTGGCAAATGAATTATTTTCCTGTAAGAGGATCAAAACCAATTCACTTTCACATGAAATGGGCAATAGCACACAATTACAATCCTGCTCCAGGTCTATGTTATATCTCCTGCCCTCTATTAAGTGTAGTCCAAAGAGATCTGGACTATTTGGGTATTCTAAAGATTATCACATTGAACTGACAACCAATAACATCATGCCAATTTGGCTGGGTAAGCAAAAATGGTTAGCATAGTGGAGGTCTTGATATGATACATGATCTTTAGAGGTTGGGAGACCCGTCCTAAGCATTTTCTGCAGAATTTCAAATCAGTAAAATTTTTAGGGATCTAATGACCAAGAGAATCCCATCCAAGGTAAAAGATTAATTATTGTATTTTGCACTTCAGCCACAAAATAATAGAAATAATACCTACTAGAATTGTCTCAAACCTGGGAATACTGCTTCTGTCTGTAGACTGAATGATACAAAAGGCTGCCTGCTTTGGGTGTATCCCATAATGGAAGGGCTCTGCAGCAGTCTCTCCAGCTTGCATTCCCTTTGAGGACCAGGATAATTGTATTAAAGCCACAAGTAGTGGGAAAAAATGCTACATGGGATTTATGGCAAGTCACAGAAGAAGACCTACAATTCAGGTCCTGATGTACTAGAGCAAGGCCATATCACAGGCAGGAGAGAACTCCTCACCTTAAAACAAAAACAAGCTGATAAAGTTTGGATATTTGTCCTGCCCAAATCTCCTGTTGAAATGTAATCCCCAGGATTGGAGATGGGGCCTGCTGGGAGGTGTTTGGATCATGGTGGCAGATCCCTTAAGGCTTGGTGCTGTCCTTGTGATAATGAGTGAGTTCTTGTGAGATCTGGTTGTTTAAACGTGTGTGGCACGTCCCCTACTCTCTTTCTCTTGCTGGCATTCTGGTCATGTGGATGTGCCTGCTCCCACTTCACCTTCTGCCATGAGGAAAAGCTTCCTGAGGCCTCCTCTGAAGTGAGCAGATGTCAGCACCATGCTTCCTATACAGCCTGCCAAACCATGAGTCAATTAATCCTCTTTTTAAATAAATTACTCAGTCTCAGGTATTTCTTTATAGCAATGTAAGAACAGTCTAACAAACAAAAAAAGCTGGGGTGCTATTTGGCCTAGTAGAGACTAAATACCTTATCAGGGAACACCAAATTACCATGTAAATGGAACTACCTATCATGTTGGGGGTTCTGTCAGAACTGCCCAGTCATAAAGTTGGATCCAGCACAATCTAATGTAAAGATGGAAATGGTAACTATTGGATTGAGTATAAGAAGAACCAGAGAGCATAAACAAGCTCTATTAGGTAGGTAGCATGGACACCCACCTCATCCACCCCTGTGGCATGGCCACCCCTCCCTCCTATAGCCATAAGGAGGAACTCTTACAACTAACTGACAGGGAAGGAAAAACACTGAGCTTAGTTCATGGATGGGTCAGCCTGGTATGTGGGTGCAAGCTGCCCATTAGGGTCAGCTGCACTACAGCCTCACTTAGGGGTTGCCTGGAAATTTGGTGATAAGGGGAAATTCTCCTCGAAGCTAGACAGAGCTTCCGGTGATACACTTGGTCATCCACTTTGTGTAGATAGAAAAGTAGCCTAAGGTTGGAATGTAAGTAGATTTATATTTAGTGGCAAATGATCTGGTTGCCTAGTAAGAGTCCTCGAAGGCTAGAAGATTGGGTCTAGAGAGTTCTGGGTTAGAAGCATATTGATGGGCATAGGGGAATGAATACAAAAGTGTGATGACATTGTGTGACAAGTCAGTGGTCATCAGTGGGCATCCTACCATGGAAGAGGCACTGAACAATGAAATAAACAAGATGACTTATCCATTTGACATAAGACAGTCTCTCATCAGCCAGACCACTGCTGCAGTGATGAGCCCTTGAACAGAGGCTGCAGAGGCAAAGACGAAGGCTCTGCATGTGCCTCACTTACTAATTCTGATCTAGCTGCTTCCTGTGTTGTAAATGGGAATGTAAGTCCCTATTGTGGGGTATTCAAGGACCACTCCAATGTGGCTGTGGAAATTACACTGGGAGAGGCACATGAAATTAACGTGTTTACCATACACACAGGTGTCTTAGAGAGGGAGATGCAGCACGCCACGCGGGAGACCCACGGGAAAGTCAAGGGAACACATTCATTCAACAAGCAGATGGGAGCCAAGAGAGTGACCCCTGGGCCAATACCCTTATTGGCAGTCAGCGTAGAGTGCACATGCTAAAGGTGTGAGGGGATTTCATTGGTGTGTTTGACTGGAGCTATATCACAGTAGTCAGGGGAGGGCAAGAGGGAAGCTTGTGGCAGGGACCACCCTCGTCATACTTTTGCAATTAGTCACCAATTGTTCACTGCCTGTTTGTGGGGATATTGGGCATCAGAACAATATGAAGTCTTAAAATTTTACTTAATAAACTTGCACAGTCAAATGTTCAACCTGCCAGCAATAGAGATCAGTGAGTGGCCCAGTTACCACTGTTCACAATGACCTACTTAGGGAGCTTCTGATTCCCATTTCTGCAACTCTGCTCTGCAGGGTTAGAAGTCCCAGTCCCTAAAGGGAAACATTTCTACCAGAGGACACAGCAAGATTCTAAATATATTTTAAGTCAAATCAGTGGCCTCAATTCTTTGAGCTCCATGTGCCCAGGGTTCAGCAGACAAGAAAAGGAGTCACCATTGCAGCAGGGTTACCTGACACTGATTATCAGATAGAAATAGGGCTGCTGTTACATGATAAGGGCTAGGAAAAATATGTTTGCCACCTAGTTGACCCACTTGGGTGCCTCCTGGTACACCCCTGCCCATTATTATAAATGCAACAATCCTGGATCAAGAAGGGCATGGTGACCAGGGTTCAGGTCTCTCAGGGATGAAGGTCTGGATTACACCACCAAATAAACCACTCTGACCAGCAGACCAGCTAGTGGAGGATGAGGAGAAACCTCAAATTGGTAGTAGAGAAGGGAGATTATGATTATCAGTTCTAACTTGAGACCAACTTCAGTAGTGGGAGCTCCAGTTCATCCCATTAAACTTTCTCTTCTAAGTTTCCTCCAGGAGGAGAGGCCCACCAGAATCAGAAGAAACTGCTCCCTGAAATATATGAAGATATGAAAGGGATCTGAGCTGCACAGAGGGCGAACTGTAAGACCATGGAGATGTACCACTCAGATCCCCCTTCCACAAAAGACCTGTTTTCAGGAGTGCTGCTGGGAGTGCCAGGAGTGCTGTCTGTAGGCACTCTTCAGCTGTCAATCTCTAGTGGTATCATCTCAGATTACACTTTTCCCAGGGCAGGCCACATTCAATGGCTAATCAAGATGAGAATATAAAGACCTGGCCTTGGCTAGGTGTGATGGTTCACACCTGTAACTCAGCACTTTGGGAGCAAGAGGTGGGAGGATCACTTGAGCCCAGGATTTTTATCAGCTTGGGCAACATGGCAAAACCCTGTTTCTACAAAACATTTTATTTTAAATAGGCTGGGCATGGTGGTGTGAGCCTGTGGTCCTAGCTACTCAGGAGGCTGAGGTGGGAGGATCATTTGAGCCCAAGAGGTCAAGGCTGCAATAAGCCGTGATCATGCCATTGGACTCCAGCCTGGGCAACACAGCAAGCCCCTCTCCCCCACTCCCAAAAAAAGGAAAAAGACACACACAAAATAGCCTGGCCTTTTCAGCTGAATGCAGCACAACTCTAACGGGCCATTTTAGCACCAAAGCTCCCACTGCTCTCTCTGCTGAATCCTGCCTCTGTCACCTCTATCCTACAGATGCTAATCCCAATGGAACCCCCTAAAAAACACTCTACACACTAATTCTATCTCAGAGCCTGCTTTCCAGAAATCCCAATCCTATAGCAATGCTCCTTACTTACTATTGAACCATGGTAGAGATTGAACATCTGACTATGGGACACAGTGAACATCTGATCTGAGCTGCCTATAGCATACTAGATGTTACCTAATTTATCAAAACTTGGGCATGCGTAGCAGCACTCTACCTTTTTTCTTTTTTGAGATAAGGTCTTGCTATGTTGCCCTGACTGGTCTTGAATTCCTTGAACTCAAGCCATTCTCTCACCTCAGTATCCCAAGTAGCTGGGATTATAAGTGGGTTGCCAAGCCAAGCAGCACTCTATATTCAAGTGGAAGTGGTAACACTAGATCATATATAAGCAGGTCTGGAATGCGCAAGTATATTTCATGAGTGGGTAGTTTATAGTAGCAATGCACCTACTGCTGCTGCATTACTAGTATAAAGAGAGGTTCTCTTTCAACCTACGTCTATAGCCTCATTAGAAGTTTTTTGTGATCAGATACTACAGAAGGAAAATTTGAGCCTGATTTAGAAATACTGTCACACAAAAATCTGGCACAAGCCAGAAAGAGACTTCTACAGTATAACATCCCACAAGACTGGCTCAGAAGGAGGGAAGGGGAGTTCTTCCTGAAAGGAAATATATCTGTTCATTTTTCCTGAAAGGATAGTTGGCAAGAAGTATGGTTTTGCATTTGTATTAGTTTGCTAGGGTTGCCTTAACAAAGTACCACTAATGGAGTAATTTAAACAGAAATGTATTGTCTCACTGTTCCGGAGATTATAAATCCAAACTCAAGGTGTCATCATGGTGAGCTCCTTCTGAGGGCTGTGAGGAAGAATCTGTGCTAGGCCTCTCAACTTGGTTTGTAGACAGCCATCTTCTCCCTGTGTCTCTTTAGATTTATTTATTATTTAGAGACAGGGTCTCACTCTGTCACCCAGGCTGGAGTATAGTGACACAATCTTGGCTCACTACAGCCTCGACCTGCTGAGATCAAGCAGTCCTCCTACCTCAGCCTCCTGAGTAGCTGGGACTACAGGTATGCACCACCATGCCAGGCTAATTTTTTTTTTGAAGTTTTGCCATGTTTCCCAGGCTGATCTAGAATTCCTGAGCTCAAGGGATCCACCTGCCTCGGCTTCCCAAATTGCTGGGATTATAGGTGTGAGCCACTGTGCCCAGCCGCTTGTCTCTTTATATGATCTTTCCTGTATACGTATCTGTCTCTGTGTCCAAATTGCCCCTTTTTTTATAAGAATACCAGTTTTACTGAATTAGGGCTAATCCTAATTATTATCTCAATAATAATCTCAACTTGATTACTTTTGTTAAGACCCTATTCCCAAATAATACCATATTCCGGGGTACTGGGGGTTAGGACTCCAGCATTTCTTCTTAGGGGAAGACACAATTCAACCCATAACATCATGTATTCATAAGCAGTGGCTAATGGTTTGGCCTGCTTTCAAGGAATTAAAAGGAATAAGATTAGACTATTGATTATAAGAAAGCCTGAGTACAGGATATGTTTATGGAACTCTATCAAATGGAACACAGAATATGTGGATATATGTGCCTTATATGAATACTTACTAAATGTTCCATATTGCAGTTGCAGATATTAATACTGGGGTAGAAAAGAAGGTTTGCTACATTGATTTTTATTTAACAAAACACATAGTGCTTACTGTGCGCCAGGCATAGTTCCTAGTACTTGACAAAAATTAAGTCATTTAATCCATAAAATATCAGATAACCCTTTTTGAAGCCACAACAGTATTTGCTCAATGGGCCATAAACAAAGTGGCCATGGTTTTATGCATAGGTTCAACAAAATGATCATCTCTTCATCAAGGCTGATGTGGTTACTACCACTGCTACATGCCAATCCGTCATCATCAAAGAAAAATGCCAAAGTCTACACCCTCGTAAGATAGCCAGCCACTGAACTTATGGATGAGACAGGGATTTGACCTTACTGGCCTAGACATTTTTTCTAGATATGGATTTACCTTCCTGCCCTCAGTGCTTCTGCCAGCACCACTTCCATGGAATTACTGCAAAACAAATGTGTTTAAAACACAGTTTAACTCGTAATAGAATCTTAGCTTTAATGCTTAGAGATTTGTCTTTAAATGAATATATTTAGCTTATCAGGCAAAAACATCCGTATGTAGTCATTCTTCCAAATATATATGTATTTTTAAAAGTTACTTTATGTATTTTATCAGCACAAAATTTCTTTAAAAATTAAGCATTTAATTGGCTACCTGGAGTGTATCTTTTCCAAACATACATTGTTTGAGGTTTTAATTAAGCCTCCATTTTAAACTTCCTTTAATCGGTAATCAAACTACATGAACTATAGAACCCATACATTATATCTTTTAGATTCAAATCTTTGTCATTTTTATTTTACTTTTTAAAATTGATATATATTGTACATATTAGATGTACATATTTTAGGGGTACACACATGATAATCTAATACACTTACATGCTCAAATCAGGGTAATTGGGATATCCATCATCTTACATATTTACCTTTTATTTACACTAGGAACATTCAAATTATTCTCTTCTAGCTATTTTGAAATGTACAGTCAATTAATGTTAACTACAGTCACCCTACTGATCTATTGAACACCACGTCTTACTTTGTCTAAGTATATATTTGTACCCTTTAATGAATTTCTCTTCATCTTCCTCCCCTCTCCCCTTTCCAGCATCTGGTAATCACCAATCTACTCTCAATCGTCATAATATCCATTTTTTTAGCTTCCACATATCAGTGAGAACATGAAATTTTTATCTTTCTGTGCTTGACTTATTTCACTTAATAAAATGACCTCCAGTTCCATCCATGTTGATGCACATGAGAAACTTTTGCTCTTTTTTGTGGCTGAATACTATTCTATTATGTATATATACCACATTTTCCTTATCCATTTATCCATTGATGGATACTTAGGTTGATTCTGTATTTCGGCTCTTGTGAATAGTGCTGCAATAAACATGGGAGTGCAGATATCTCTTCTATATATTGATTTTCTTTATTTTGGATATATACCCAGTAGTGGAAATGCTGGATAATATGGTGGTTCTATTTTTAGTTTTTTGAGGAACCTCCGTACTGTTTTCCAGAGCGTCTGTTCTCATTTATATTCCAGCCAATAATGTATGAGTTTTCCCCTTTCTCCACATCCTTGCCAGCATCTGTTACTCCCTGAAATCCTTGCTTTTAAATACAAATTTATACATATTATAATATGTTATAGTTTAAAATGGCAAACAAAGGCCCAACATAAATAATAAACAAATTTTTAATTATCTGAATTTTCATTTCTATTTCTTATGCCTATTGATCAGGCTCCTAATTTCTTTCCAGAGGAGTATGATTACATTAAAAAAAGTTCCTTAGAGACAGGTTTGGCCACTTTTTTTCCTTTAAGAATCTTGACTGTATTATCTTAGATTACCTGACAAATCCCTAAGACTCATCAATCAACATTTCTGCAAGCATGTTGTTATTTCTCCAGACTAATTAAAATAAGAAATTTCACTGGAATTGGAGAATCTACTGCCTCAAGGATATACATTGGAGATATAAATTATGGGTGATGAATTCATTTTTATTAAAAATCTATAGTCTTTATATGCACATTTAATACCCTAATATTCAAGGCATTGCCTAGCTTCCATACTTTAATTCAAACAAGAATTATTCACATTTTCCAGCCTAGGTTCACCTTGAGTGAATTTTGGTTCACTTGGATGGTGCTTTCCCTTTACTGAGTCTTTATACTTAAGAACTAGGTGCTTGGCCAGGCGCAGTGGCTCACGCCTGTAATCCCAGCACTTGGAGAGGCCAAGGCAGGCGGATCATGAGGTCAGGAGTTCGAGACCAGCCTGGCCAACATAGTGAAACCCTGTCTCTACTAAGAATACAAAAATTAGCCAGGCATAATGTCGCATACCTGTAGTCCCAGCTACTCGGGAAGCTGAAGCAGGAGAATCTCTTGAACCCAGAAGGTGGAGGTTGCGGTAAGCAGAGACCAGGCCACTGCGCTCCAGCCTGGGCAACAGAGTGAGACTACATCTCAAAAAAAAAAAAAAAAAGAGCTAGGGGCTCTTGCTGGCTTGCAGGTACCTCCTTGAACAGAAATTCAGAATTTCTGCCTAAACCAATATACATATCTGAGCCTGTTTCCTCAAATATTGTACACAGAAATTATCTAGACTTCACTACAAACAAGTAGATAGAATATTTATTCTTAAGTCCAGACATTCTATTCACCCATTCCTTATCTTTCCTAAGAGTGAGTTTATTTTATCCCTTAGCAAAAGGCTGAGTGGCATAATTCTAACCCAGAAATAGAAAAATAGATAGACATTTCCTCAATGGAAGTCTCCAAGACAGATTTCAAAAAGCTCCTTGCATCTGGGTTTGATTTCAAGAAAATTAATGTGAGAAATCTGTCTTATAATTCCTGGAGTAGAATCAATCTTAAGTCACCAGAAATAATAATTGACAAAGGAATCAGTCCTAAAGTTATCTCTTCATTTAGCTATGGTAGAGACCTTCTATTGGACAATACTCTAATAATTCTTGGGACAAGTCTGTGAAAAAAAAGTTTCTCAACCTGAAAACAAGAGAGACAGATTTTTAATAAAGAAACAGGGCAGATTAAAAGTAGAACTGTGGGGCCAGGTGTCGTGGCTCACACTTGTAACCCCACATTTTGGAAGACTGAGGTGGAAGGATCCCTTGAGGCCTGGAGTTAGAGACCAACCTAGGCAACATAGTGAGACCTCATCTCTACAAAAAAATTTAAAAATTAGCTGAGTGTGTTGGCACATACCTGTAGTCTCAGCTACTCTGGAGGCTGAGGAAGGATAATCACTTGAGCCCACGAGTTCAAACAAAGATATAACTGATAATTTGTATGAGTGTTCAAAACTTATGGTAATCTGATATAAGCATATTAAGCATGTGGTTAAATATTCTGAAGAAGTCCCTGCTCTTCCATTTTCTAGGGAGTGGTGGTGGGCGCCTATAATCCCAGCTACTTGGGAGGCTGAGGCAGGAGAATTGCTTGAACCCTGGAGGCAGAGGTTGCAGTGAGCCAAGATCATGCCACTGCACTCCAGCCTGGGTGACAGAGTGAGACTCCATCTCAAAAGAATAAAAACCAAAACATTGCCAATGACTCAGAAGTCACTCTCATGGCTCATCTGAGTTGCCACTACCTCTCTCCTGCTCAGATAATCACCTTTTATAATAATCCCTTCATTGTCTTTGTTAACTTTATTACCTAAGTCTTAGTTTTACATATTTTTAAAACTTTATATAAGTGGAATAATAATTATGTATTCTTTTGTGCCTGGCTTCTTTCACTAAACATTGTATTTGTGAGATTTATCCACCTTGTTGTGTGTAACTCAACTTTGTTCTCTTTCCCTGCTGCATAAAAATAACATAAATTATTTTAAATTGAATTCAAATTTATATTTAAATTTTTATTCTAAAATTAAAGGATATGAGGATTGTTTCCAGTTTTTAGCTGTTATGAATAATGCTGTCATGAGTCTTTGCTATTCCTGCATTTTTACATTTCCATATTAATTTTAGAATCATCTTGTCAAGTTCTAAAAAAGAAATCAGGACTTTGAATGTGAGTGAATATATATATGAATGCTATATATTGTCTATATGTGAATATATGTATGAATTCTCTTCAAATATATATAACATATTACGCTACATAATATATATATCAAATTTACATATATGCAACTGAGATATATGAAAATCAATTTGGAGAGAAATTATAGCCTTATACTATTGAGTCCTGCTTTTGGTGAGGGCCTCAGGCTTCTTCCACTCATGGCAAAAGGTAAAGGGGAACCACTGTGTGCAGAGATCACATGGTAAGAGAGGAGACAGGAGGGCAGGGGACTTCTTTTAACAACCAGATCTCTCTGAAATGGATAGAGTAAGAACTCACTCTCTCCCTCAAGGGAGGGCACTAATCTGTTTATGAGATCCGCCCCTTGCTCCAAACACCTCCCAGTAGGTCCCACCTCCAACACTGGGAATCAAATTTCAATATGAGATTTGGAGAGGACAAACATCCAAACTATACCACAGTTTCTCACATTGTATTTAGATCTAAGTCAGATTGCCACATCAGAGCCCACTGTTTGAAGGGGAAGCTGACTCCCTTTGAGAAAGAAATGAAACTGTAACTATAGCCTTTTGATGCTCCCTTCTAGCCTTTCTATCAGAGATCTGCAGCCATTTTCCTGGGTAACTGCACTTGGGAAAGTGGATTATCTAGACTTCTCAATGAAGGCTACATATAGTTCTTGAGCTGCCTCTAATCCAAGGTATCCTAAAACACCATCATGGTCCTCCAGTGACAGTGGCGGCTTATAGAGATCAAGAGATGCATGGAGTCTGGGCCCAAGTTCATTTCATAGTGAGTCCAAAGAGTCAACAGACCTACGAAGTGGTTATTTCTCAGGCCTGTAAGTATATAATTGGAGCAGATATTAGCTAGAAAAAACTAGTTCAAAAAAGAGTCAACACAGTAGGCCCAATACTGCGATCCTTAGTTCTGCTTGCAAGGTTGGCTGTTGGCTGGCATCTAGGAACTTGGATTTTGAGACTGTTCTCACCATCCCTTCCCACTGACTTTTTGGAATCCTGAATTCACATATCTTAATTGTCTGAACCTGATGCTAAGCTAAAACCTGACTATCTTCTAATGGACCATTTCAGTCTCAGAATGAGCTGTGCTAAACTGAAAGCAGGCATAGGCTCAATAAACAGAACACCAATTCTGCAACTGTTGCAGATTTAAGATACCTCTTTTTGGGGGCCTCAAACAATGAAAATGTCATAAATACTGGCTGGACCATTCTGATGGAGCCATCTAAAATTGAGGTGCTGATTGGCTGTATATTTCTGATATAGAGAGATATACAAAGACTGGTTGGATTCCTAACTGCAGTTTGGGACTGGGCACATGACAGTGACTGTGACCCTTCTCCTCATTCCTGACAGATCAGACTCTGGACCTCCTTTGGAGAAAGTCCCACTGCTGTAGATTTGTGTTTAGATTTCTGGACTGGTTGCAATTTGCAACAATTGACTTACAGCCTGAATCTACTTCCCTCACCTTTTTTCCTGTAATATTAAGGCAATTTGATTGTTAAATGCAGCTGTCCCAGAAAGGAATTGCTCTTCTCTGGGATGCTAGGCTGGCCACTGGATAAATGACTGTGACTAAAGGGATAAGAGGCTATAAACTCAATTTGAAAAAATCTTTGAAAACTCAGGGCCATTGTGACAAATTCCTTACCATGATGTGTTTTTCTAATTAAGTTGTGTAAAAATGTTTTCCTGTAAAAATGCTTTTTTCCCTCTTGCATATAATAACCCTTCTGGATGAAACGCCCTAGTGAGAGTAGGAGATGATTGAAAATACAAAGTTATAATTGTGAATGGGACACACTGATTTTGTAGCAATGGAGAAAACATACCCAGCACCTGGGGAGGCGCTGGGAGAGGGTAGGGTGTTAATGACTTTTTTTTTCAGAATTGCTCCTGGATGCTTTTCCCCCTTCTTGAAGGAGAACTACTCATGCTGGCTTTCCAAGCTGCTGTGAGCACTCTGAATTCAAACGGACTGCTGAGCCTATGGTCACAGGTGACTATGAGACATCAGAGGAACACTTCCAGATGTCGCCCACGCTTATGAGATGGATGAACTGATATTATGCATGAAAAAATCTGTTTGGAACGGACTGCCTCAGGCAGTCCCTATGAATCTAAGGTCTAACCTGCGTTATTTGGACTGCACTGAGAATCGTGGAGCAGGAGGGCCCACAGTGGAAGGTTACTTTAGAGGTTTTCTTAACCTTATTGTCTGACTAATGTATGTCCTGCTTGGGGTGTCATAACAACTAAAAACTCTTTGTTTCCAGGGGTACTGTGTGTACCCTCTGGGCTTATATTTCTTTTGTGGGTACCTGACTCTCATGACACTGTCTCAACCCTACAAGGCATTTGAGTTAACTTTAATTTACTGGTCAGAGTTGTGCTGTGCCTGAGTTGATGTCTTGGGCCAGGTTAAAAGAACAAAAAAGGTTAATGCAAAAACTGAAGGAGGAAGTCACTTGGCTTTCTCAGATAGATCTTTATGGTTAATGAGATTTTTTTGTTTTGTTTTTTTGACACGGAGTTTCACTCTTGCTGCCCAGGCTGGAGTGCAATGGCACAATCTTGGCTCACTACAACCTCTGCCTCCTGGGTTCAAGTGATTCTCCTGCCTCAGCCTCCTGAGTAGCTGGGATTTAAATTAGCGACCACGCCCAGCTAATTTTTTGTAAATAGAGATGGGGTTTCATCATGTTGATCAGGCTAGTCTCAAACTTTTGACCTCAGGTGGTCCACTCACCTTGGCCTCCCAAAGTGCTGGAATTACAGGCATGAGCCACTGCACCCAGCCCCGGGATTTGTTTTAATTGGCCAGATCTAGAAGCCATGAAGGACATAACTTAGGCCAATACTGTAGGCTGATCTCACCCTGGGATGTGGGGTCCTATTGATAATAATTTTTGTAAAGATACCTTGGACAATAACCAAGTGGATGGAAGAAAAGAGTTAACATAACAGACCTGAGACTACTAGCCTTCGAAAGGCCTGCTTACCAGGTAGGCCCTTGGCTTGCATTTAAGACTTGGATTTTGAGAGTGTCCACATCATTTCATAACCAATAAAGGTGGTCTTCTGTGCCTAAACTGTGTATACAAACAATGTGGCTTATGCCGAACATCTGCTTTTCTTCGGGGAGTCTGGGATTTTGCTACCTACTATGTAGGCAGAAGATACCCACATAACCAGTCTGCAATAAAAACCCTGAATTCCTAGGTTCAGGCAAGCTTCCCTGGTAGATAACACTTTACACTTTTTGTTGCAATTTGATGCAGAAGGATTTAATCATAACCTGTGTGACTCTAATGGGAGAGGATTCTTGGAAGTTTATACCTAGTCTCCTCCAGACTTTATCTGATATACCTTTTTCCCTTGCTCAGTGTTTGCCTTGTATCCCTTTGCTGTAATATATCACAGCCATGAGTATGACTACATGCTGAGTTTCGTGAGTCTTAGCAAATTACCAAACCTGGGGTCTCAGGAATCTCTGATGTCAAAACTTTTTATTTAATCCCTGACAAATAAGAGAGTAAGAGACATTATAGTGGAAACCCTGAAATTTCCCTTTCCCTAGCCAAGATAGTAAATCATAAGTAATGCTGCATCCCAGGAGGATTTTCAGAGATTAACACTACCTCCTGAGGTTTAAAGTGTGCAGAGGTGATAGTCCCCATCAAATTCCCATTTAATTCATTTGTTCAATCTCTGCAAAAACTAGACATATTGGAGTGTTGACAATGGACTGCAATATACTTACTTAACCAAGTGGTAGCTCCAATTGCAGCTGTCATGCCAGATCAACATAACTTTGGCACCTTGGTAGGTGGTTATTTTTCTGGTGAATACACTTGTCTTAAACTATACCAGGGAATAAAATCAAAAGCAGTTCATCATCTTCTCATATCAAGAAAAAAGAACACATTCAACTATCTTGTTCCAAAGGTATGTTAACTCTCTTGCTTTCTTTCATAATGTACTCCACAAAGATTTCAACATTGAACATTATATAGAACATAATGCTAGGTCACTGCATAGATGACATCATTCTAATTGGACTTAGTGAGTAGTAAGTAGCAAGGACCCTAGATGGCCTAGCATGTCAAAGAGTAAAAGACTAAACCTATGAATACTCAAATGACTGTTGTATCAGTGATGATTCTAGGGGTCTTGGGCATGCAAAGAAACACCCTCTGAGACAAAATATAAGTCATTATCACTTGTATTTCTCACCATTGAGAAAGAGGCATAGTCTCTTTGGATTTTAGAGATAACATATACCACATCTGGAACTCAGAATGCTATCAGGTTTGAGAAGGTTCTGGAATAAGAGGTCCAGGCTATGATACCATCCATCTGACACAATCCAGCCACTCTGATGTTGCTAGTAATGCCCATGATGGATAACGATGCTGTGTGGAGTTTGTGATTGGCACAATAGGAAAGCTAAAGTGCAGATCTTTTAATGATATAAATGATAAATCTAAATGGTATAGACCCATGCCTTCAAAAGTAGGTAATTTCTCAGTGCTTATAAATAGATACTATCATGCTCCTGAACCATAGTAGAGACCGAATAGATGACAATGGGACACTGTGTTAGGTTGTTCTTGTTTTGCTAGAAATAGAAATAAAAGAAATACCTGTGACTGGGTAATTTATAAAGAAAAGAGGTTTAAATGGCTCATAATTCTACAGGCTGTACAAGCATGGTGCCAGCATCTGCTTATTTTTTTGGGGAGGCCTCAGGGAGCTTTTACTCATGGCAGAAGGTGAAGATGGAGCTTGCATATCATATAGCAAGAGCAGGAGAAAGAGAGAGCATAAAAGAGGTGCCACACACTTTAAACAAGCAGATCTCACAAGAACTCACTACTGTGAGGACAGCACCAAGCCATGAGGGGTCCACCCCCATGATCCAAACACCTCCCACCAGGCCCCATCTCCAACACTGGAAATCACAATTCAACAAGCGATTTTGGTGGAGACAAGTATCCAAACTATATGAGACACCAAATAATTATGTCATCAGAGCTGCCAACAAGAACTTGGTATCATCAGATTTACTAGATCATATGGTTAGATAGGTATACGAGAAACCCTTTGTATAAGAGAAATAGTACATTCAGGATTGGCTCCAAGCAGGCCCAGAACAAATTTCATAAACACATGATCTAGAATCTCCTTTCACCAACCTCTACTGTACCAAAGCAATTCAAAATTCACACCTATATTTTCGCTGGAAAATTCCCTATGATCAACCAACTGAGGAGAAAAGATCTTGGTCCCAGTTTATAAGTGGTTGGTACCTATGTTGGTGCAAGCCAAAAATGCTTAACTGCTAAGTTACTCTCAAGGGGGAACCTAAAGGACAGTGGCAAAGGAAAACCCTCTATGTAAGCAGAGCTGTAAGAAGTACACTTGGCCATGCACTCTTAATGGAAAGAGAAGTGGTCTGAGGTAAGGCCATATGTAGACAGTAGCAGTGGCAAAGGGATTGGCTGGTTGGTCTAGCATCTAGAGGAAACACAATTATTATATTAGAGACAAGAAAACTGGGGAAAATATATATGGAAAGACTAGAAAGTGGGCAAAAAAAACCAGCATAAAAACATCTTTGCATCTCACATTAATGCTCACAAGATAATTCTACCATAGGAGAGGCCTGCAACAACCAGGTGAATTGGATGACTTCTGTAGCTATCAGTCAGCCTCCATCCTCAGCCATCCCACTACTGGGACAATGAGTTGGTAAGCAGGGAGGCCATGGGGGTAGATGGAGATTTTGTATGGGGATAGCAGAGGGGCTTCTTCTCACTATGGCTGATCTATTACCCCTTCTGGGTTTTTGTTTCTTTCTTTCTTTTCATCTTAATTATTTGAGTTTTTCCTTTGCAGAATATTACCCCTTCTGAATGTCAGCAGAATGCTGAGTCCTCAGTATCATTCTTTGAGGAAACCAGTCTGCCACTTAATGGCAAGTTGATTTTATCAGACTCTCATCACTCTGGATAGGGCAGTAATTCATCCTTACTGGTATTGATACCTATTCTAGAAAGTGGTTTTTTCCCCCTCTCTTCACAATTCTTCTGACAGTGGTATTATTCAAAGGCTTACAGAATGATGCATCAACAAGGTATCCTATAAAACACTGCCTTAGACTGAGGGATCCATTTGTGGCAAATTAAATAGATAGATATAGGACACTGAATGCATGACAAGAGATTCACAAATTTTATAATTTATGCCTTTACCTCCCACCACCATCAACCAATGAGCCAATAAATCATGGCATGGTCTATTAAAAAGCTTTGCTAAGGCACTAGCTTTGGAGATCACTCTAAAAGATTGGGAATGCTGTCCTCTAAAATGCAGAATAGGAGCTGAACCAACAATTCCATCCCAAGTAATTAGAATACATGAGTCCAAGAACTAAGTGGTGGAATAGGATTAACTCCTCCCACCAATGCTTCCAGTGATCTGATTGAATTTTTGCTTCCCATCCATGAAATCTCTAGGCTCTGCTGCATTTCAGTTGAATCTGCACTTGATCTTAGCCAAAAGGCTGAGAAGTGATGCATTTCAGTTGAATCTGAACCTGGTTACCACCTGATCATGTTGAGCTGTTCATACCAGTTGACAAGCAAAAAAAGAGCTAATATGATTAAGGTGGTAAGTGTCTCTGGTTACCATGAGAAGCTTGTGTTGCTCCAACATAATTCGTTCCATAAAGGATATGTCTGGAATTCAGGAGATTCACTAGGGTATCTCTTGGTGTTTCCATTGCCAGCGTCAATGGTAAATGAGCAACCGAAGCAACCATGACAAAGACAAGGCATTAAGGTCTTAAACTCCTCAGAGGTAAATGTCTTATCTCTAAGCAGGTCCAGAAGGAACTGTAGCTTGTTTCACTAACTCTTAAATCTCTTTAGAAATTGTGCTTGGTTATACTTCAAAGGAAAATCTTTTGTGGATTGGACTTACTCCTCTGCTGTCAGATAAGAAGTGAGGGCATACTGTCTACTCTCTCTCTCTCTCTCTCTCTCTCACACACACACACACACACACACACACATGAAATGGAGGTCTCATGTTGAATAATAGCATGGAAGCTGGATATAACGAAGAATATGAGCAGGCCCATAGTGGTGCAGTTGATGAACTATATCAGATACCTCTTATGCTCCATTTCAGATGTTCTTAGCTTGCCTATCTTGTGTTTCAGGCATGAATACTGGAAGCCAGCTCCATGTGGGCACAGACTTCACATAGCTACAACCTTAACAGTACTTTTTCCCTCATAACTATGTCACAGGTCATATGGCTGTCACCCAAAGGCTTTCCTGTTGAAACCAATTTAACAGGATGCCATGGAACCTTGCTCAGCACCCACATATACACAATTCAGAAGTGTGGGGTAGTTAATGTCTGTGTGCTGAAACTTTGAGCAGAGGAAGATGAGGATAAAAAATAAAATTTCCTTCTCACCACTCCTCCAACTTGCTCCCGTCAGACAGAATATATATGACTTCTTGGAGAACTGGATTTAAGAAATCAGTTGCAATTAATAACCAATTCAATAATGTGCCCTCAAATTGGCTCTTCCTCCTTTCCGGCTGCACTCCCCTGGCCCCTCATTTGTTACCTGGGATTGTACTTCCTAATATGTTAGTGGTATAAAAGCCCTTTGTCATATTTAGTCTTTTTTGAGACAGTGTCTCACTCTGTCATCAAGGCTGGTGTGCAGTAGCACAATCATGACCCACTGTAGCCTCAACCTCCCCAGGCTCAAGCAATCCTCCTATCTCAGCCTCCCAAGTAGCTAGGACTATAAGCTGATTGTTTTTCTATTTTGTAAAGACAAGGATTTGCCATGTTGCTCAGGCTGATCTTGAACTCCTGGGCTCAAGCAATCCATCCGCCTCAGTCTCCCAAAGTGCTGGGATTATAGGTGGGAGCCACTGCACCTGGCCTAGCCCCTTGTCTTATACTCTGCGTTTGGGAAGACTCAGGCTAAAATAGCTACATTTTCTGTTATAAAAGGAGACATAGAACATATATTCATACTTGTGCATAAAAATACTGTCATGATAGCTGGATACAGTGACTTACACCTGCAATCCCAGCACTTTGGACCAAGGCGGGTGAGTCTCTTGAGGCCAGGAGTTTGAGACCAGCCTAGCCAACATAGCGAGACCCCATCTCTACTAAAAATACAAAAAAGTACCTCAGGGTGGTGGTATGGGCCTGTAATCCCAGCTACTTAGGAGGCTGAGGCAGGAGAATCACTTGAACCCAGAGGGCAGAGGTTGCAGTGAGCCAAGATCATGCCACTGTGCCCCAGCCTGGGCGACAGAGCAAGACTGTCTCAAAAACAAATAGCAACAACAAAAGAAAAACACTATCAAGATAAAAACTAAAAAATTATCTATCTATAGGAAATGAAGTGTAAAGAAGTAATGTGCGGTGGGTGGGAGTAAGACTTCTCAGAGTAAGTTTTATATAGTTGTTTGAGTCGTGTAACTTATTATCTAATCAAAATGAAAAGATTATGCTAAGTGAAATAAGCCAAACACAAAAAGATATTGTATGATTCTATTTATATGAAATGTCTAAAAGAGGCAAATTCAAAGGGACAGAAAGCAGATTAGAGATTACCAGAGATGGGAAGAGTGGGGAATTATTGCTTTAATGGGTACCAAATTTCTGTTGCGGTGATGAAAATTTTGGGAATAAGTAGGGGTGACGGTTGTACAACACTGCAAATGTAATTAATGCCACTCAATTGTACACTGAAAGTGATTAAAATGGCAAATTTTATGTTATATATATTTTACCACAAAAACAAAAGAAATTAGGGAAAAATGAGCTTTTTTCTTTTTCTTTTTTTTTTTTTTTTTTGAGACAGGGTCTCACTGTGTCACCCAGCCTGGAGTAGAATAGTATGACATTGGCTCACCACAGCCTTGACCTCCTGGGCCCAAACAATTTTCCCACCTCAGCCTCCCAAGTAGCTGGAGCCACAGGCACACACCATCACACTCAGCTAATATTTTTTATTTTTTTAGAGATGAGGTCTCCCAATGTTGCCCAGGCTGGGTGAACTCATTTTTTAAAAAGATCCATAGACAGCTAAGCAACACCCTGAAAAAACTAATCCTCAGTAGTAATTTTAAATTGCAAAACTAGAAAAAATTAATTTAAAAGAATGAAAGTGAAAGACAATTTAAGACAAAAATGAAGAGTCTTTGTCACTAGCAGACCCATATTAAAGGACATTCTAAAAGAGTTATTTCAGGTATAAGGCAAAGGATCATAGATGGAAACCAGAGATAATATAAAAGCCAACACATACACAGCTTACCAGATACCAGGCACCACATTAACTGCTGTGCATATATTAACTCATTTAATTCTCACAT
Source organism: Cebus imitator (assembly GCF_001604975.1). Lineage (NCBI taxonomy): Eukaryota > Metazoa > Chordata > Mammalia > Primates > Cebidae > Cebus > Cebus imitator. The sequence goes on from NW_016107391.1 coordinate 1,188,229, forward strand.
GGCTCTATGAGATAATTATCCTCATTTCACTGTTGAAGAAAACAATACACAGAGTTAGAGAACTTGACTAAGGTCACACACCTAGTACAGAGCCTAGGGATATGCAACCAAGTATTGAGGATTTTAAATCTGACACTGGATAGTTAAGTAAAGAAATAAAGCAGGCCATGTATAGACTAACGATGAGAATCTGTCATAATCCAATTCTGTGAATCTGAGGTCCAACAGGTCTTATTTTTAGAAAATTCTATATGTGACAGAATATAAAGCACAGAAAATCACCAATGACATATTCTTGCCAAACATGTTTAACTTCTACCAGGCCTTTAGATCTTTTCTCCAGGACAGAAAACGCAGAACCTAGGAGCCTTCCTGCCCAGCTCTGACGCAGGCAGAGAAGAGAATCAACCTGGAGAATCACCAACACTTGGACATAGAGCAAGGGTCTTATCAACGTGGATCAGCTTTGACTCCAGATGGCAAAGAGAAGAGGGGAGCCAAACAAAGAAACAGAAGCAGAGAGCAGAAATATAAATCCCATAATGCATTCACCAGAGCTGCAGCAGGCTGCAGACAGAACAGAAGACTAACTAACCTTCCTGAGCTGCCTCTGTCTGTCTAAATGAGTGCCTGAGGCCAGTGCCAAAAAGTTGGAGGCTTTTTTATGCCATCATGGGGAACCTGGATGAGGAGCCCTGAGCACTGGCTAGAAGTGAGTCCACCATTTCTCCAAAATCAGAAAAGCACACTTCTTCAAAATGCACAAAAGATCTGTTTGTAAATCAAGGATTAAAGAAGATCTGTGGAGAGATGCCCTAGTTCATGTCTGCTGAGAGATCAGGTTGTTGAGGAGGACCCATTGAAACTTCTTCAGGCTGCAGTAGAAATACTAGCTATATACATCATTATCTGGCTTCCCTGTGCAAGAAATAAAAATACCCTTTCTGGGGATATTATTTTCACAGGCAGAATATGCATGATTGTTTAGACATCAATTGTTTACAAAACTACTTACCCACCTGTGATATTCTTTCTTCTCAACATGCAGACTAAAGCCAGCCTGAACTGATTTTGAAAAATCTACTAAGCCTCATGTAGGGAATAGAGCTTCGGTACTGGTGATGTCACCAACCTTGAAGAGGTCTGGGAAATAGGAAGATAGCAGTCTACCTTTTAAACGTCATTAACATGAAGCTGTATTTACATACTGGCATTAGGAGGAAGTCACGAACAGTGTGGACAGTAGAGCTCAGGAGGCAGGCCACAGACCCTGATTATAGTTTTGTTGTAGTCTCAGCAATGCACCAAGATGTAACAGTCTCTAGTTGTCTGAGATAACACCCAGAGTTATTTGTCTTACCTCCAAGAAGATGCAAAGATGAGTTTGGAGATAAAGTTTTATAAGCAAAAGAAGAAAGCTCTCTGTCAGCAGAGAGGGGGACCTGAACAGGGTGTCCCGTGTGAGGTTGGGGTCCAGGGTTGTTAGGGGCTGGGAAGGGGAAGGAATGTGCCTAGTCCCAGGGCTGCCTTGGAGAACATGTGATTCAGCTTGACCCGGGACCAACCAGGAAGATTGGCCCGGGACCTTGGGTAAGGAACAATCAGGGGCTTCAGTGATGATTCATATAGCCCAGGCTTACAGTCCAGAAAAGAAGGGAAAGTACCCATTGGAGTCCACTGGAGCCCACTGTGCCCTTGCCCACAAAGGGAGAAGAAACTTCTTCCTGGGAGCCTGCAGACGATACAAAGAACAAAGGCATTTCTATGCCAGGTCTTGTCCCCTTATCTGAGTGAGCCGGAGGCCTATGCGAGTTTTTATTTCTATGTCAGGCCTTGTTCCCTTATCTGAGTGGTCCGGAGGTCTGTGCAAGTTTTTCTTTCTATGTCAGGCCTTGTTCTTATCTGAGTGGTCTGGAAGTCTCTGCAAGTTTTTATTTCTATGTCAGGCCTTGTTCCCTTATCTGAGTGAGCCGGAGGTCTGTGCAAGTTTTTATCCAAATGGGCCAAGGTTTCTCTATCTGTGCAGCCGTGGGCATGTCTCTGGGCACAACACCCTGTGCTAGTTCCTTATCAGTGCCTGCAGCTTGAATTTTTTCCCAGGCTGCTTTTTATGTTATGTGGGGACAAGACAGTGACCCATGGGCCGGGGGCTCTCCAGGGACCATTCCCTTGCTATCTACCTAAGGCAGGCTAACTAACTTCTTTCAGTTTCAACAGTGAAATAACTTGCTTTCTAGAATGAATCTCAGGGAAGACTTCTGGCCGATTTCACATGAATAAATGAATCTCAGAGAAGACTTTTGGCCTATTTCACATGAATCTAGAGAGATCAGAGAGAGTAGAGAATTATAGACTTTGAAAACAGAAATTTCAAAGTTGAGGAGTTGCTCAAGCTGGAAATGCAGGCCCTGGGCAGAGGGATACTTTCTGGTCTTGAGCCAAAATCTCCAGTAGTTTTATGCACACAACAACTTCCTGGAAATAATTATCACCCCTCCTTAGAGGACTGGGCCTGAAGAAAGAGAACCTACATTTCTTCTGAGTTCAGCAAGAAGATCACGAAGAAAATCTGCAGGTTTGATACTCCATTGCCAGATATGACCCTTCTGAGATATCACATATACCTGATTACTACTGCTTAGCAGCCAGTGATTGCTAGGACAAAGAATGAATTTCTAACTATAATATCATTCGGCAATGCAAGATGCAGACCATTTGGCCTTGAAAGTAGACCAAAGGGTGTAATAAATTACAGAAAAGATTTTTCAAAGTTAAGGGACAAAACATGCTATGTGGAAGTGAAGAAAAATTTAAAATAAGGCTAGGCATCAGAAAAATGATTTGATCAATTTAAATCTTGGAAACAAAAACCATGGCAGTAACTTAAAGAATACAAAAAGCCACAATACAAAAACACAACTAAGGGGACAGTTCCCTAACTTCAGAGACAGTTCCCTAAATCCATCACTGATGACACACAGAGAGTATAAAATTTGGATTCCACTTTTTCCTTCTAAATTTTATTTTGAAATATCACTCCTAACTACAGAACAAACATCTAGACTGTCAGATCCTTGAAGAGAGAAACCAGGCACCATTAGTGTCTGAACAGTCAGAGCTCAATACACTACATTGTAAATGGTCTGAGTTAAAGACGTATTATATAGATAATTTAGTGATAGAACCCTCAAATTTCTTTAAACACAGTATTTCAAATTACTATACTTTTGTTTGGAGATCTGAAATGATACAAATAATACCCAAATATTGAACCATAAATTAAGCGAATAGGACAAGAAAAAAATTCTCCTGACTTAGATTTTGATGCCTCACTCCCACCCCTCTTTTTATTTATTTATTCTTTTTAATTTTTTATTTTTTTATCACATTTTAGGTGACTCCCACCCCTCTTACTTGCCTCATACTATTTTTGTTGAAGGTATTGAGTTAAGTCTTTAATGGATGACATGTAAGAAATTATGCCGACAACAAAGTTAACTTAGACTAGCTCACGGGTGCCAGGCAGGGGGACGGTGGACTCTGAAATGATCCACTTACTGTTAAACGCCAGTCCCATTTTCTATTCAGTATAGGCCTGCTCTGATGAAGCACCACTCCATAGCTACTCTCCATTTAAGTATGGAATATATAACTTAAATTTGTAAATAACTTTAAAGTATAAACATGATTTTCTATTAAAGTAAAAGTAAATAAATGGAAGACCAACAACCATAGCTGTGGGGCACACCAGGCCTGACACTGAGCCTCCCCTCCCCTAAATGTCCACAGCAGCCTTTATTGGTCAATTTCTCATTTCCCTGACCCTCTTGCTTCTGGCACTAAGGCTAGAGTTACCACAGAGGCTTCAAAGATAGCAAAAAGCTTGAGTAAACAAAGTTTCTCACAGGAATTACATTCTGCCAAGTGATAAACACACATGGTACAGACTATTATTAAGACTGGTAGCCTACTTCTTTTCAGCTTTAGAGGATGCTTAAGAAAACTTGTTACTGAAACAGACTCTGCTGGTGGTCTTGGAGCAACACAGAGTGTTGGGGCTTACTTTACTGGTGACGAGAATGACATGGCCACAGAACAGTTGCTTATCTCCAAGTCTGTGGGGATCAGATAGATGAACTACGCTTTGAGGTGGGGAGTTGTTCTTTGTTTTGGAGGGGTTTTGTAAGTGTACATATACCTATACATATATATGATAAGTAGTTTAATAAAATTACTTTTCTTATGTTTCATCACATGAACATCCCATACACAGTTGCTTAGTCACATCCCATACACAGTTATCATTAAAATTTACTGTTAGCCAGTACCAAATTTAGAAGACTCTAGCACTGTGAAGTCATGAGAAGGTATTATGGACCTTACAGTAAATTTCAAAAAGAGCTTGTCCCTAACATGACTCACTGTGGAGTGAAGGCACTAAGTTCTGTTTAGTTCTACCTGAGAGTAGATGACTTTTACTCACAAGCGTTGTTAGCAGCAGACAGGGAACAAAAGCTTCTCCTAGCTTTGGCACTTTCTGTTCCCCAGGAGGGTTTCTGGCTGATGGAGGCAGTGAGTCACCCAAAATGCATCCACAACCCCGATATGGGCCAATAGTAGAACATCCTAGGATCCTACCCAGGCCAGGACCCAGAGACTGGAAGCTAAGAACTGTTATCAGCCACATGGGTCTTCATCAAAGCATAGCTGTACAGCTCCAGCTCCTTTGAGAGGGAGAAAGAAAGCTGGTGCAGGAAGGCTGTGCTGATTCCTCAAGGCCTGATGATACTCTAGACCACCCCTAACCACATAGGCAGGATGCAGAATATAACCTCACTTTGAAAATGGATAGCACTATTGTAAGGGTATTGCTTCTTGGGAAAATACACAATGCTTACTCTGAAACTTTAACTCAAGAATGTCAAAGCCACACCTGTGTGCAGGCACCTTCTCCTCTTAAAAATACAGAGTATTATGGTTTTCAACCACCACATGAAGACTTTTCAAAACTTTAACCGCCTGATGTAGTGCACATGTTAAGCAGACTTTAAAAGAGATCCTGGCCAGGTATGGTGGTTCCTGCCTGTCATTCCAGCACTTTGGGAGGCCAAGACAGGCAGATCACTTGAAGTCAGGCGTTCAAGACCAGCCTGGCCAACATGGTGAAACCTCATCTCTACTAAAAATACAAAAATCGGCCAGGCATGGTGGCGGGTGCCTGTAGTCCCAGCTATTCAGGAGGCTATGGTGGGAGAATTGCGTGAACCGCGGAGGCAGAGATTGCAATGAGCTAAGATGTGGCTCCCCACAGCACACCAGCCTGGGTGACAGAGTGAGACTCTGTCCCCAAAAAAACAAAGAGAGATCCTACGCAATCATTCATACCTATTTCACAAAATATGGTCAATTCTGGGTTTTTCGGGGTGATATTTGAGATTATACATAGAATCAAATTGTTTTACTCACAACATATTACCATCCAAACTGCATGTACACACAAACAGGTTTATGCAAAGGCCCTGACAGAGTGATACTTAGTTTTTCAGATTAGGTACATAGGGCCAACCAGTCCACCCTGTATATCCCAGCAAAGGCAAGAGCAGCACCGTTTCTATTTCAATACAATTATAGGCAGAAATTATATGATGTAAAATAGAGGCCCTTCCATAAAGTTAAGGTTTAGGGCAGAAGAAGGGAAGATAAAACCAAAATTCCCATGAAGTCAGAATTCGCATTGGTCTTGTACTCTGTTGAACCCTGTGATGAACTGTAGTCCTCAGACTCATGGACTCGGATCCGGGTTCACCAAGACACTTCAGTCTGCTTCCAACTGGCTCATCATCATCTTCCTGCTGTATTCATAGACCACAAACAGCGCCCCATTTGCAGGGACTGCTCGAATCATAGTAGCTTTCAGTCCAGAATATAAGGCTGCTATTCCTTCATTTGTCACAACACTTAAGAGGGTACCAATAAATCCTGCCTGTTTTCCATACATAGAAAGAACTTGAATTCTGGATTTAATACAATCCACTGGGAACACGACAAGCCAGAGAGAAACTCCAGCAACTCCACCACTTAACATCAAATGGACAGGGCCTAGTTCATCTTTTGATCTCCCTGATGCAAAAAACGATCGGCTCAGTTCATAGCCACCAAAGAAAAAGAAGTAACCCGGTACTTCTTGAAGTAGAGTACTGGAGAATCCGTGGTAGAAGCCCAAGGGGCCATCCTTTTTAAGGATGCTCTTCACGACAGACCAAATTGTATTATGGCTTTTTGCTATCTTCCCTGACATCTCCATTTCATACATGGTCTGTAGCCGGCACTTCACAAGCTCAGTGGGGCAGAGAGCCAACGCGGCAAAAGCAGAGGCAAGGGACCCAGCGGTCGCAGTCTGTAGATCACTCAGCTTTGCCTGCTTGTCCAGTCCAGCCATTTTCCTAACAAACTGCTGGCAGAACCCGTAGCACATGAAGAGGACCGAGTTTTCGGCGACATAGGCCATCAGTGCCGGGCCAGTGCCCCTGTAGAAGCCCGAGAGACCTACTTGGGCGTACGTCTTCAGGAAGCAGTCGGTGAGGCCCTTGTACAGGTTGGGAAACGTCTGCATCTTCACTTTTATTGTGTCGAAGGGCTGCCCGGTCAGTACACACGCTGTTCCCCCGGCGGCCCCCGCTGTGAGGTCGATGGCGGCTTGGATGCCAGGACTGGACTTCATGTTCGCTCACTCGTCTCAGGGTCCCAGTGGAAGGTGACTAACTCCCCAGAGCGTGGGACGGGCTTTTCACGTCCCACTGCAGCGAGCGCGGGGATTGGGGTTGGGGATTGGGGGTGGGGGAGCCCTGCCGCCTGTTCTAGGCTCTCACCCCAGTACTGGGGAGGCCGCTTAACCCCACGCTCTGCCGCGGGCCTCCCCCTCCCCGCGCACTGAAGTAACCCCCAGCCGCCAGCCCTGCACGTGGTTTACTGAGTCCCTGCAGCCCGTGACGCACTGGCCAGGCCACAGCTCCTCCAGCCTGGACCGCACCCTCTATCCCCGCGCCCGCAGGCGGGTGATGTGGACCGAATAAATACTTTTTATTCGGCACTGTGGCTCAATTCCTGTATCCCAGCACTTTGGGAGGATGAGGCGGGAGGATTGCTTGAGCCCAGGAGTTCGAGACCAGCCTGGGCAACATGACAAGACTCCAGTTCTATAAAAACACAAAAATTGTCTGGCCTGATGGCGCGCTCCTGTGGTCCCAGCTATTCATGAGGCTGAGGTGAGGATCGCTTGAACCTGGGAGGTCGAGGCTGCAGTGAACTAGGATCGCACCACTGCACTCCAGAGTGGACGACAGAGTGAGACCCTGTCTCAAAACAAAACCAAAACCAAGAAAACATTTAAAGCTTTTCGATAAATCCTTGCAATTATGACCAGAAACTCTAGGCGCTGCTATTCAACTGGTGGCAAAAGAAATGCTGTTCTAATCAGCCAGCCTTGTTTCTTTCCTTTCCTTTCCTTTTCTTTCTTTCTTTTTTTTTTTTTTTTTTTTTTTTTTTTTTTTTTT
>NW_016107391.1:1196096-1197632 GCF_001604975.1 Cebus imitator
TTTTTTTTTTGTCAGGGTCTCAGTCTGTTGCCTAAGCTGGAGTTCAGTGGCGCAATCCCAGCTCATTGCAGCCCTAGTCTCCCCGGTTCAATCCTCCCACCTCAGCCTGCTGAGGAGCTGAGACTAGAGGGACTACAGGCGCAAGCCACCACATCCGGCTAATTTTTGTATTGCAGAGACAGGGTTTCACCATGTTGCTCAGGCTGTTTTCGAACTCCTGAGCTCAAGCAATTCACCCACTTTGGCCTCCCAAAGTACTGGGGATTACAAGGGTGAACCACGGTGCCTGGCCTGTCCCACACTTCTTATCATGCAAAAAACAAAAACAAACAAAAAAGAAGTTGCCCTCACTTGAATGGAGCCTGAATTCAGAGGGTACATCTACAGAAACACTGCTTTAAAGTAGGTAAGATAGCCCAGGTGGGGTTGCTCATGCCTGAAATCCCAACACTTGGAGAGGCCGAAGCAGGAGGATCATTTGAGACTAGGAGTTCAAGATTAGCTTGGGCAGCAAAATGAGACCTCCTCACCAAAAATAATAATAATAAAGTAAAGAAGACAAACTGTCAGAGGTGCTGGAACCAGAGCAACTCCATCTTGAATAGGGACTGGGTAAAATAAGGCTGAGACCTACTGGACTGCATTCCCAGGAAGACAGGCATTCTAAGTCACAGGATGAGATAGGAGGCCAGCAACAAGATACAGGTCACAAAGACCTTGCTGATAAAACAGGTTTCGGTAAAGAAGCCAGCCAAATCCCACCAGAATCAAGATGGCGTCATAAGTGACCTATGGTCGTGTTTACCACTCATTATACGCCAATTATAATGCATTAACATGCTAAAAGACATGCCCACCAATGTCATGACTACTTACAGGTACCATGGCAACATCAGGAAGTGACCCTATATGGTCTAAAAAGGAGGAGGAATCCTCAGTTCTGGTAACTGGACCCCTTTCTTGGAAACCTGATGAATAATCCACCCCTTGTTTAGCATGTATTCAATAAGTAACTATAAGTATCCTTAGTCAAGCCACCCATGCCACTGCTATGCCTATGAAGTAGGCATTCTTTTGTTTCTTTACTTCTGTAATAAACATGCTTTCACTTTATGGATTTGCCCCAAATTATTTCTTGCATGAGCTCCAAGAACCATGTCTTGAGTCTGGATTGGGACCCCTTTCCGGGAATCAAACGATCTGAGGGTTGTTACATGAGAGACAATGACTGCTTTTGATCAGAAAACCTTCAGCGAGCTGCCCATGCTCCTCACTTTCCTGGGGGGCAGGGAGGAGGTCAGGGCACTGTGGGAGTCCTTAGCTTGGTAGATGTGATACTGCTTGCCTGAAGAGCTGGAGAAATGTTATCACATGGCAACATCCCCAAGGACCTGGGGCTGCAACCCTGGGAACTTGTGGAACACGGAGTCCTTACATTTCTGGAGATAGGACACAGCACTACAAAGTCGACTTGGAAAATGGATAGTGTGTATATACTGCATTGCTAAGAAACTTGATAGAAAAGAGCTGGGTGGC
>NW_016107391.1:1198362-1218084 GCF_001604975.1 Cebus imitator
ATTAATGCAGAAACAAAAAACCAAATACTGCACGTTTTCACTTACAAGTAGGAGGTAAGCATTGGGTACACATGGACACAAAAATGAAAATGATAGACACTGGGGACTCCAGAAGTGGGGAGGGTGGGAGGAATTGAGGGTTGAATACCTACCTGTTGGGTACTAGATTCACTCTCTGGGCGATGGGTCCATTTGAAGGCCAAACCAGAGTATTACACAATATACCCATGTAACAAACCTGCACGTTTATCCCTTGAATCTAAAATGAAATTAAATTTAAAAAGAAGTAGAAGCTCGGGATATAAATGACAACATGCCTAGCTTTCAAGGCAAGATGTTTTTGGGACATTAGTGAGGACGCCACTGTCAGGACACACTTTTTCCTTCCAGATGTTCATAATCCCAGCATTGGAATGAATTCTCTCTAGTCTTACATTCCAAGCCATAGTTGGCCATGGGTAGTAAAAACGAAATCTGGGGGTAAGAAAGTATGCTGAAAGCATTCTCTCTTTCATTTAGAAAACTTTCCTGTCTAATTATCCTTGGCTGTCAATTAAAAGTGAGACACTTCAGACAAACATCTCTCAGAAAATTTAAAAAAAAATTTTTTTTTAAATGAGGAAAAGCAAATTGTGAATGGATAATTTGTCAACAGGTAGTCTTCATTGTAGTAAATAGTATCCTGGGCTTTTCTTGGGGAAATGCCCAAATGTCAGCACTTGCAGTTCTTTTCTCTGGGATCATATAGTTTCTTCAGAGAATGCTCTTGAAACCTTGACTGTGTGTGTAGGGTGTGGTGGGGGAGAGGTAGGTTATAAACCTAGATGCTCAATTAAAGAGAACATGACAGGGGAAGAAGGGCAACACTCCTGCAGTAAATATATAGACTTTCACATAATTTTTTCTTTATTTGATGCTGTGCCTACTTTCTCTGAGTTTGGGTGTTCATTGGTTCAATTTACCCAGAAAACAAAATTTCCATCTGCTGTGAGATGGAATTATCTGGCTTCATAGAGTGGAAGAGAGATCCTGGACACCCAACAACTTTGAACACAGACTTTAATGAATCTCACATCTCTAATCCTATACCTTCCTACCTTTCCTGGGAATCTTCTGTTTACAAAAATTTTGCCTCTTACAGGCTGCATATCAAGTGGGTTTGTCTCTCTTTGGGATAACCCCTTGCAGACATTTAGCATGTAACTTTTTCTAATCTATGAATTCATTTGTCATTTCTCCGTTTTGGTGTCCCAGTAATGGGTTGACATCTCTCATCCATTGTCTCACCTCCTATTCTCTTTGTCCTTAGAGGTTAACATCTTTTAAAAATCCTTTGTGTTATTTTATTTAGCAGCCTCGTAGGTAAAGCAGAGAGGATGAGAACAATCTGCAATTTGAAAATAGAAAACTTCATTAGGATTTTTAAATGCTTGATGTCATATTTAAGGAATTTTTTTCTATGTTTTGATTTCATTCTCAGGAAAGGGAAGGGGGGCAAATGGGCTTAGTTTTCTTTGTCTTGCTCTGTCATCCAGGCCAGAAAGCAGTGGCACAATCATGTGTCACTGTAGCCTCAGCCTTTCAGGATGAAGTAATCCTCCCACTTTAGCCTCCCAAGTACCTGGGCCAGAGGTATACGCCACCACACCCAGCTAATTTTTATTATTTTTTGTAGAGACAGAGTCTTACTGTGTTGCCCAGGCTGGTCTCAAATTCCTGGGCTCAAGTGATACTCCCACCTCAGCTTCCCAAAGTGCTGGGATTACAGGAATGAGCCACCGTACTCAGCACAGAAATTATTTAAATAACATATTAAGTAGATTTTGCCACAATAACCTAATATAAATTAGAAATTTCCTGGCCCGGCGTGGTGGCTCACACCTGTAATCCCAGCACTTTGGGAGGCTAAAGCAGGCAGATCACCTGAGGTCGGCAGTTCAAGGCCAGCCTGACCAACATAGAGGAGACCCCATCTCTACTAAAAATACATAATTAGCCAGAAATAGTGGTGCATGCCTATAATCCCAGGTACTTGTGAGGCTGAGGCAGGAGAATCACTTGAACACAGGAGCTGGAAGTTGCAGTGAGCCGAGATCATGCCATTACACTGCAGCCTGGGAAACGAGCAAAACTCCATCTCAAGCAAANAAAAAAAAAAAAAAAAAAAAAAAAAAAAAAAAAAAGAAAGAAAGAAAAGGAAAGGAAAGGAAAGAAACAAGGCTGGCTGATTAGAACAGCATTTCTTTTGCCACCAGTTGAATAGCAGCGCCTAGAGTTTCTGGTCATAATTGCAAGGATTTATCGAAAAGCTTTAAATGTTTTCTTGGTTTTGGTTTTGTTTTGAGACAGGGTCTCACTCTGTCGTCCACTCTGGAGTGCAGTGGTGCGATCCTAGTTCACTGCAGCCTCGACCTCCCAGGTTCAAGCGATCCTCACCTCAGCCTCATGAATAGCTGGGACCACAGGAGCGCGCCATCAGGCCAGACAATTTTTGTGTTTTTATAGAACTGGAGTCTTGTCATGTTGCCCAGGCTGGTCTCGAACTCCTGGGCTCAAGCAATCCTCCCGCCTCATCCTCCCAAAGTGCTGGGATACAGGAATTGAGCCACAGTGCCGAATAAAAAGTATTTATTCGGTCCACATCACCCGCCTGCGGGCGCGGGGATAGAGGGTGCGGTCCAGGCTGGAGGAGCTGTGGCCTGGCCAGTGCGTCACGGGCTGCAGGGACTCAGTAAACCACGTGCAGGGCTGGCGGCTGGGGGTTACTTCAGTGCGCGGGGAGGGGGAGGCCCGCGGCAGAGCGTGGGGTTAAGCGGCCTCCCCAGTACTGGGGTGAGAGCCTAGAACAGGCGGCAGGGCTCCCCCACCCCCAATCCCCAACCCCAATCCCCGCGCTCGCTGCAGTGGGACGTGAAAAGCCCGTCCCACGCTCTGGGGAGTTAGTCACCTTCCACTGGGACCCTGAGACGAGTGAGCGAACATGAAGTCCAGTCCTGGCATCCAAGCCGCCATCGACCTCACAGCGGGGGCCGCCGGGGGAACAGCGTGTGTACTGACCGGGCAGCCCTTCGACACAATAAAAGTGAAGATGCAGACGTTTCCCAACCTGTACAAGGGCCTCACCGACTGCTTCCTGAAGACGTACGCCCAAGTAGGTCTCTCGGGCTTCTACAGGGGCACTGGCCCGGCACTGATGGCCTATGTCGCCGAAAACTCGGTCCTCTTCATGTGCTACGGGTTCTGCCAGCAGTTTGTTAGGAAAATGGCTGGACTGGACAAGCAGGCAAAGCTGAGTGATCTACAGACTGCGACCGCTGGGTCCCTTGCCTCTGCTTTTGCCGCGTTGGCTCTCTGCCCCACTGAGCTTGTGAAGTGCCGGCTACAGACCATGTATGAAATGGAGATGTCAGGGAAGATAGCAAAAAGCCATAATACAATTTGGTCTGTCGTGAAGAGCATCCTTAAAAAGGATGGCCCCTTGGGCTTCTACCACGGATTCTCCAGTACTCTACTTCAAGAAGTACCGGGTTACTTCTTTTTCTTTGGTGGCTATGAACTGAGCCGATCGTTTTTTGCATCAGGGAGATCAAAAGATGAACTAGGCCCTGTCCATTTGATGTTAAGTGGTGGAGTTGCTGGAGTTTCTCTCTGGCTTGTCGTGTTCCCAGTGGATTGTATTAAATCCAGAATTCAAGTTCTTTCTATGTATGGAAAACAGGCAGGATTTATTGGTACCCTCTTAAGTGTTGTGACAAATGAAGGAATAGCAGCCTTATATTCTGGACTGAAAGCTACTATGATTCGAGCAGTCCCTGCAAATGGGGCGCTGTTTGTGGTCTATGAATACAGCAGGAAGATGATGATGAGCCAGTTGGAAGCAGACTGAAGTGTCTTGGTGAACCCGGATCCGAGTCCATGAGTCTGAGGACTACAGTTCATCACAGGGTTCAACAGAGTACAAGACCAATGCGAATTCTGACTTCATGGGAATTTTGGTTTTATCTTCCCTTCTTCTGCCCTAAACCTTAACTTTATGGAAGGGCCTCTATTTTACATCATATAATTTCTGCCTATAATTGTATTGAAATAGAAACGGTGCTGCTCTTGCCTTTGCTGGGATATACAGGGTGGACTGGTTGGCCCTATGTACCTAATCTGAAAAACTAAGTATCACTCTGTCAGGGCCTTTGCATAAACCTGTTTGTGTGTACATGCAGTTTGGATGGTAATATGTTGTGAGTAAAACAATTTGATTCTATGTATAATCTCAAATATCACCCCGAAAAACCCAGAATTGACCATATTTTGTGAAATAGGTATGAATGATTGCGTAGGATCTCTCTTTGTTTTTTTGGGGACAGAGTCTCACTCTGTCACCCAGGCTGGTGTGCTGTGGGGAGCCACATCTTAGCTCATTGCAATCTCTGCCTCCGCGGTTCACGCAATTCTCCCACCATAGCCTCCTGAATAGCTGGGACTACAGGCACCCGCCACCATGCCTGGCCGATTTTTGTATTTTTAGTAGAGATGAGGTTTCACCATGTTGGCCAGGCTGGTCTTGAACGCCTGACTTCAAGTGATCTGCCTGTCTTGGCCTCCCAAAGTGCTGGAATGACAGGCAGGAACCACCATACCTGGCCAGGATCTCTTTTAAAGTCTGCTTAACATGTGCACTACATCAGGCGGTTAAAGTTTTGAAAAGTCTTCATGTGGTGGTTGAAAACCATAATACTCTGTATTTTTAAGAGGAGAAGGTGCCTGCACACAGGTGTGGCTTTGACATTCTTGAGTTAAAGTTTCAGAGTAAGCATTGTGTATTTTCCCAAGAAGCAATACCCTTACAATAGTGCTATCCATTTTCAAAGTGAGGTTATATTCTGCATCCTGCCTATGTGGTTAGGGGTGGTCTAGAGTATCATCAGGCCTTGAGGAATCAGCACAGCCTTCCTGCACCAGCTTTCTTTCTCCCTCTCAAAGGAGCTGGAGCTGTACAGCTATGCTTTGATGAAGACCCATGTGGCTGATAACAGTTCTTAGCTTCCAGTCTCTGGGTCCTGGCCTGGGTAGGATCCTAGGATGTTCTACTATTGGCCCATATCGGGGTTGTGGATGCATTTTGGGTGACTCACTGCCTCCATCAGCCAGAAACCCTCCTGGGGAACAGAAAGTGCCAAAGCTAGGAGAAGCTTTTGTTCCCTGTCTGCTGCTAACAACGCTTGTGAGTAAAAGTCATCTACTCTCAGGTAGAACTAAACAGAACTTAGTGCCTTCACTCCACAGTGAGTCATGTTAGGGACAAGCTCTTTTTGAAATTTACTGTAAGGTCCATAATACCTTCTCATGACTTCACAGTGCTAGAGTCTTCTAAATTTGGTACTGGCTAACAGTAAATTTTAATGATAACTGTGTATGGGATGTGACTAAGCAACTGTGTATGGGATGTTCATGTGATGAAACATAAGAAAAGTAATTTTATTAAACTACTTATCATATATATGTATAGGTATATGTACACTTACAAAACCCCTCCAAAACAAAGAACAACTCCCCACCTCAAAGCGTAGTTCATCTATCTGATCCCCACAGACTTGGAGATAAGCAACTGTTCTGTGGCCATGTCATTCTCGTCACCAGTAAAGTAAGCCCCAACACTCTGTGTTGCTCCAAGACCACCAGCAGAGTCTGTTTCAGTAACAAGTTTTCTTAAGCATCCTCTAAAGCTGAAAAGAAGTAGGCTACCAGTCTTAATAATAGTCTGTACCATGTGTGTTTATCACTTGGCAGAATGTAATTCCTGTGAGAAACTTTGTTTACTCAAGCTTTTTGCTATCTTTGAAGCCTCTGTGGTAACTCTAGCCTTAGTGCCAGAAGCAAGAGGGTCAGGGAAATGAGAAATTGACCAATAAAGGCTGCTGTGGACATTTAGGGGAGGGGAGGCTCAGTGTCAGGCCTGGTGTGCCCCACAGCTATGGTTGTTGGTCTTCCATTTATTTACTTTTACTTTAAAAGAAAATCATGTTTATACTTTAAAGTTATTTACAAATTTAAGTTATATATTCCATACTTAAATGGAGAGTAGCTATGGAGTGGTGCTTCATCAGAGCAGGCCTATACTGAATAGAAAATGGGACTGGCGTTTAACAGTAAGTGGATCATTTCAGAGTCCACCGTCCCCCTGCCTGGCACCCGTGAGCTAGTCTAAGTTAACTTTGTTGTCGGCATAATTTCTTACATGTCATCCATTAAAGACTTAACTCAATACCTTCAACAAAAATAGTATGAGGCAAGTAAGAGGGGTGGGAGTCACCTAAAATGTGATAAAAAAATAAAAAATTAAAAAGAATAAATAAATAAAAAGAGGGGTGGGAGTGAGGCATCAAAATCTAAGTCAGGAGAATTTTTTTCTTGTCCTATTCGCTTAATTTATGGTTCAATATTTGGATATTATTTGTATCATTTCAGATCTCCAAACAAAAGTATAGTAATTTGAAATACTGTGTTTAAAGAAATTTGAGGGTTCTATCACTAAATTATCTATATAATACGTCTTTAACTCAGACCATTTACAATGTAGTGTATTGAGCTCTGACTGTTCAGACACTAATGGTGCCTGGTTTCTCTCTTCAAGGATCTGACAGTCTAGATGTTTGTTCTGTAGTTAGGAGTGATATTTCAAAATAAAATTTAGAAGGAAAAAGTGGAATCCAAATTTTATACTCTCTGTGTGTCATCAGTGATGGATTTAGGGAACTGTCTCTGAAGTTAGGGAACTGTCCCCTTAGTTGTGTTTTTGTATTGTGGCTTTTTGTATTCTTTAAGTTACTGCCATGGTTTTTGTTTCCAAGATTTAAATTGATCAAATCATTTTTCTGATGCCTAGCCTTATTTTAAATTTTTCTTCACTTCCACATAGCATGTTTTGTCCCTTAACTTTGAAAAATCTTTTCTGTAATTTATTACACCCTTTGGTCTACTTTCAAGGCCAAATGGTCTGCATCTTGCATTGCCGAATGATATTATAGTTAGAAATTCATTCTTTGTCCTAGCAATCACTGGCTGCTAAGCAGTAGTAATCAGGTATATGTGATATCTCAGAAGGGTCATATCTGGCAATGGAGTATCAAACCTGCAGATTTTCTTCGTGATCTTCTTGCTGAACTCAGAAGAAATGTAGGTTCTCTTTCTTCAGGCCCAGTCCTCTAAGGAGGGGTGATAATTATTTCCAGGAAGTTGTTGTGTGCATAAAACTACTGGAGATTTTGGCTCAAGACCAGAAAGTATCCCTCTGCCCAGGGCCTGCATTTCCAGCTTGAGCAACTCCTCAACTTTGAAATTTCTGTTTTCAAAGTCTATAATTCTCTACTCTCTCTGATCTCTCTAGATTCATGTGAAATAGGCCAAAAGTCTTCTCTGAGATTCATTTATTCATGTGAAATCGGCCAGAAGTCTTCCCTGAGATTCATTCTAGAAAGCAAATTATTTCACTGTTGAAACTGAAAGAAGTTAGTTAGCCTGCCTTAGGTAGATAGCAAGGGAATGGTCCCTGGAGAGCCCCCGGCCCATGGGTCACTGTCTCGTCCCCACATAACATAAAAAGCAGCCTGGGAAAAAATTCAAGCTGCAGGCACTGATAAGGAACTAGCACAGGGTGTTGTGCCCAGAGACATGCCCACGGCTGCACAGATAGAGAAACCTTGGCCCATTTGGAAAAAAACTCTCACAGACCTCAGATAAGGGAGATAAGGGAACAAGGCCTGACATAGAAAATAAAAACTTGCAGAGAACTGTGGACCATTCAGATAAGGGAACAAAGGCCTGACATAGAAACAAAAACTTGCACAGACCTCCGGACCACTCAGATAAGGGAACAAGGCCTGACATAGAAACAAAAACTTGCAGAGACCTCCAGACCACTCAGATTAGGGAACAAGGCCTGACATAGAAATAAAAACTTGCATAGACCTCCGGCTAACGCCCTTTTCGGCCTTAGCCCACCTGCACCCAGGTAAATAAACAGCCATGTTACTCACACAAAGCCTGTTTGGGGATTCTCTTCAGTCAAGGCGTGCATTTTTTAACAAGCCTAAAACATATAATTAAGATTACTTACTGTAAAGGTGTTATCTAAGTAACATTTAAAACGTATTTTACATCTTGCCAGGAGTGGTGGCTCACGCCTGCAATCCTAGCACTTTGGGAGGCTGAGGTGGGTGGATCATGAGGTCAGGAGACTGAGACCATCCTGGCTAACATGGTGAAACCCTGTCTCTACTAAATACAAAAACTTAGGCGGGCATGGTGGCGTGTGCCTGTAGTCCCAGCTACTCGGGAGGCTGAGGCAGGGGAATCCCCGAACCTGGGAGGCAGAGGTTGCAGTAAGCCGAGATCGTGCCACTGCATTCCAGCCTGGTGACAGAGTGAGACTCCATAAAAAAAAAAATATATATATATATATTTAATATTTTTATATTATTTTAAATATATATATATTAAAATATATATTATATATATTAAAATAT
The DNA here is from genome assembly GCF_001604975.1 of Cebus imitator. Classification (NCBI taxonomy): domain Eukaryota; kingdom Metazoa; phylum Chordata; class Mammalia; order Primates; family Cebidae; genus Cebus; species Cebus imitator. The sequence continues at coordinate 1,206,882 of NW_016107391.1, forward strand.
ATATTATATATATTAAAATATATATATTTTTTACATCTTTTATCTTTTATTGCAAATAAGCAGATTAAGTTCTACATTGCTGTTTTATCTTCTTTAGCTGTATTAACAGCCATGCTAGGTTATCTTTGCCTCTATAAAAAGCATTTCACTGCATTCCAGCCTGGGTGACAGAGCAAGACAAAAAACAAAATCGTTTTTCCCTCTTCCCTGTCCTGAGAGTGAAATCAAAACTTACGGATCCCGTTGGGTGACAGTTCATGATGCACACATATTGCCAGTCTTTAAGCACCATTTCTGTGAGTGGAAAAATGCACTGAAGATGTTTTGCTTCTGCTCACACGACAACAATCAACACAGCAGAGTTCTGTGACCAAATGCATGGGGGTTTCTCCCCCAACACCAAGCAAGCAATCAGTACTACAGCAGACACCAGCTGGGTATTTTCCAACACTATCTACCTGGAGAAAGCATCAGATCCCACAAGCTATGTACTCAGTACCCAAGACTGTACCCCACTCCCACCTCAAACACCAGTCACAAGTCGGGAGCTCCAGAACTTCTGACAGACCAGCTTCATGTTCGGGTTGCCCCTCTTTGGGTCTGATTAATTCGCTAGAGCTGTTCACAGGACTCGGAAAAACGTTTACTGGTTTACTATAAACTATATCACAAAAGGATACAGATGAAACAATGCGTAAGCTGAAACATAGGGAACAAGGCACAGAGCTTCCATGCCTTCCCCAGGGCTCCATCCTCCAAAAACCTCCATGTGTTCAGCCATCAGATAGCTCTCTGAACCCTGGGTTTTTATGGAGGCTTCGTTACATAGGAGTGATTGAACTAAATCATTGGCCACTGACGATCAGCTTAACCTTCAGCCTCTCTCCCCTTCCCTAGAGGTTGATCCAAATCCTGCCTTGGTCTTTCTGGAAACCAGCCCCCTTCCTAAAGCTGCCTAGGCGCTGCAAGCCATCAAGTCAGTCATTTGCATACAAAAAGACATCACTTTGGAGTTTCTAAGGATTTTAGCAGTTCTATACCAGAGCCAAAGACCAAATACATATTTCACCATATCACACTTTTCCTCACTTTGTCTCTCTGATCAAGAACACACAGAAATAACAATTGCTCCCAATTGATACCAACACCCAATATTATATTTGCTTTTCTAGACACTTCTACCAGGGACCAATATTAGATCTTGAATTTAAGAGTAGAAGGCACTCCATCTATTAACTCCATCTACTCTTCTAAGAAACCTTGCTTATGGTTTCAAATAACATTTATGTACAGGCATAACTTATATACTAAGTCATAATAAATCACTAACTCATAATAAATCACTCTCAAAACTTAGTGGCATTAAAAAACAATAAACATTTGTTATATCACATAGTTTCTATGTCCAAAATTCCAGAGCAGTTTCTCTCCATGTGCAGACCTGATTTCAAAATCACTCTCACAGTTTAGATTTTTATAGCAGCACCTCACTTCTAGGCAGGTAGCAAAAATTTGTATTGGTATCTGCTGCTGCATCAGAAATTACTCCAAAATGAAGGGAAATAGAAGACTACAAACATTTATATGTCATATAGTTTCTGTGGATCAGGAATTTAGGAGTGGCTTAGCTGGGTATTTCTCACTTAGGAGTCTCTCATAAGGTTTCAGTCAAGATGTCAGTTACAGTTTCAGTCATCTGAAGGCTTAACCAGGGGCTGGAAAATTTATTCCAAGATGGATCACTCATATGACTGGCAAGCTCTGCTGGCTGTGCACAAGAAGGCCTCAGTTTGTCACTACTTGGACTTCTGTTATAGCTGCTGGAGTGTCCCATACTCCATAACACCAAAGCCAGGGATCAGTACAATAACTATGCCTTCAATTAATTGTCAGGCATAGTAACACAAATAATAGAGACAGATTCCATGAGGTCAAGTTCTATGAAATATATTTGACTACACAGTTGGACTTGGAGAAAACAGGGCCAAGCAGATACTGTAACACTGCCTAATAGGCAACCTTAAGCAATTAAAACCATTTTCCCTGATTCCAACTAACCAAAATGATGCTGCTTTTGTTTTTAAGCACATATCATCCAGAACACATGTATGAGAAAATAGGGGCAAAGAACCTTCTAACTTTTTAATCAAGACCACTGCACATGACATGGCACTTGACATGATGAAACATCTAAATCACAGGCTCCTTAGGAATAGATTGAATGGCCAGATAGGGTTACCAGGGAAATAAGGGTTGAGCTGGGCCTTCAGTGACAAAAAGCTATCCTTGAGAATAGCTGGTGACTGTTCCAAGAAAAGGAAACTGTAAGTGCCAAACTGCAGTAGGAAAGAGTTTAGCACTTATGGTTTCCTTCAAAGTTTAGCACTTACAATTGCCTTAGCATTCAAAGTATATAAAAAAGGTCAGTGTGGTTGCTATGTAGTAAACGGGCTTCCTAGTTTATGTTTTCACTTAGAATTCTTAACAAAGGCCATATATACGTGAATGTTTATTACAGAATACTGGGTAATAGCAAATTAAATATGAAACAACCTAAGTAACCCATCAATAGGGGCATGGATAAAATTAAGAAAAAATTGGTCTCATGAAAAAAAGTAGATTTAGAAATGTTGATAAAGATACACAACTTTTTAAATGAAGTGGCAATATAGTGTTTATAACAAAATCATACTTTTTTGCTTTACAAAACACACATATGTAGTTGATTGTACACCAAATAAATACATATGAAAATGTTGAGTAGTTTGCCCTACTGATGTGAGAGTGACGACTTTACTTTTTACTTTTAGTAAAATTTCGGCCGCTTTAAGTTTTTCAAGGAGTCTTATTTTTATAATATTTTAAAATATGAATTTTTTAAAAAGTTCTTACAAACTTGTTCATAAAACCAGAAATACTGAAAACTGTAGTCCAACTACACAACACACTCATAAGCCAAGGGAGCTGTGAGAAAAGTGTCTTTTATGTTAACTTGGGATTTACTTGAAGGGAAATGGATCCCAATCTTAAATCTTTCTATTTTGAAGCTTATGTATCAGATAATTACTCTCCATTACGGAATCTTCTTAATATTAATGCAAAGCTAGCCATAAATAAATTCAATAAATACCACTACAGTAGTAAGCGGAGTCAATTCGTTCATGCTGCAGATAAATTTGAAGTAAACTGTTTCTGCTGTAACCTAATTTATGAGATTTGATTTAGAAATTTTTTCCCATCTGAATTTGGTTGAAAATTACCTCTAAAATTTCTTAAATTTGAAATCAATTACATTTAGAACAGTTGTTTCCCTATAAACACTTTTTCTACCATTTCAGTCACTCTTTAATTATTTAACATCTGTTATGGTCCATACCCTAATAGGTTGTAATGATGGTAAATTCACTTCTGCTGTTTACTATGTTCCAGGCATTGCTCTAAGTCTTTTATATAATTCATTAGCCAGCAGCCAATAGCCCAATAACCCTATGAGATAGGTAGTATCTCCACTTTGGAGATGAGAAAATTCAGGTAAACAGATTGTTACCTGTGCAAGGTCATACAACTAATAGGTAACTGAGCTAGGATACAAACCATGTGTGACATATCTTGACGTTAAGATTTTGATCTCTCTACTGTTCTTTAGTAAGTTTACTATCACCAATGAAGCAAAGTATCTCAGTGAATTTAAAGCCAAGCAGGAGATATTAACAACAAATAATTTACACTTTAGTTGTAACAGATACTCAGCCCAGTAGACCATGGAGTGCATGGGTTTATGGGCACTAAATGCTTAGTTCATCACCTCAAATCCAGTAGCTGGTAGTCTGGCACAAAAAACTATTTGTTGAATAAATGAGAAAGGAAAGCGCAAAGTCCAAAGCCATAATAGGGTTGCTTAACCTAGATGGAGAAAAAGGTCGGGAAAGCCTTGTTGAAGTGACACTTAGGTTGAGACCTGAGGGTTAAATAGAACTCAAACAAAGGATTAAGTCATCTAGGTAGAGTGAACAGCTTGTTAAAAGGATCTATAGCCCATTAGTGAAAAAAAGTAAATTCCTTGAAAAAAATGTAATTTCAGAGTGGACTGACCATATACAGAATGAATGTGGTGAGCTGAGGCCGAAAAGGTAAATGGAGCACTGATAATCTTGTGCATCTTTTTAAGAAATATAAGCCTAGACCTGAGAGTGATGAGATGCCACTGAAAGGTTTTAAGCATGGTAGTAACACAGTCAAATATGCCTCAGAAAAATTACTTCAGTAGCAGTCAAAACTAAATTGGATAGTAAAGAAGCTACTGCCATTTGCTAGATGATAATAATGGCTTGAATTAGAATAGTGGCTGTAGGGATGGAGTGAGTGAAGAGCTTCTTAAGAAGTAATATCAGAAGTAATGAGGGAAAGAGAGAAATGTAAAGTTATGGCTCTAGTGTCCAGCTTCCACAGTTGGGATGTGTAGTGGTGCCATTTATTTTTCCTGAAACCCAGGGAAAAGCAAATTTTCAAGGAAGAAGAGTTCCATTTTGAAATTTTTTTTTTTTTTTTTTTGAGAATCTGGCTCTGTCACCCGGGCTGGAGTACGGTGGTATGATCTTGGCTCACTGCAATCTCTACCTCTCAGGTTCAAGCTATTCTCCTGCCTCAGCCTCCGGAGTAGCTGGAGTTACAGATGGCCACCACCATGCCCAGCTAATTTTTCAAATATTTTTGATAAAGACAGGTTTCACCATGTTGGCCAGGCTTGTCTCAAACTCCTGACCTCAGGTGACCCGCCTGCCTCAGCCTCCCAAGGTGTTGGGATTATAAGGCATGAGCCACTGCACCCAGCCATTTCAAACAGTAAGACTTGAGTTGCCCAAGAGATTTGCAAGTATGTTTCTAGTACACACCTGGCTAAACAAAACCTGAAGCGCACAAGTATGAAGGTCAGAATTGTGGATTTTAGAGGCCATTTAGAACTGATAACTGAAACAGGAATACTAAGATCAATATACTACTTTGTTATTGTATCCAGCAATTTTCCTTTCCGTTATTGATGGAACTGCCACCATTGGTGTTGAGATGTTGGTAAGAATAAACTACTTGATAAATGATCCACTGTAAAACCAGATATTGTGGGAGCTTTTCAGGTGTCAATCTTCTAAGTGTAGCAATATACCTAGATTACCAAAACAGGAAATTTTGTTACCTAGCATCCTAAACTGTTTTCTTTTTTTAATGTATATTATTTGCAAACCTCGAGAAATAATCCAAAACCTAGATATTGCGGGAAACCTTGCTTAAGTTTCCATATGCTGTGTGAAAATCTGTCATAAAGATGTTTTGGTTAAAAAGACAAATTAGCCTTCTCAAGTCTGCAAAAATGTCAGCATATATAATTGTAGACCTGAGGACTAGATAACTGATTTTTTTTTTTTTAAATAACATTTCAATACTGTGTCCTGTCAGACAGAAGTAAAATGGACTTTAGACTGGGTGCCGTGGCTCATGCCTGTAACCCCACCACTTTGGGAGGCCAAGGTGGACTGATCACCTTAAGTCAGGAGTCCAAGACCAGCCTGCCCGACATGGTAAAACCCCGTCTCTACTAAACATACAAAATTATGTGGGCTTGGTGGCTACTCGGCAGACTGAGGCAGGAGAACTGCTTGAACCTGGGAGGCAGAGGTTTCAGTGAGCCAAGAATACATCATTGCACTCCAGCCTGGGCAACATGAACAGAAAGGATAAGGAGGTGGGGGAAGGTGGGAAGAAGGGAGGGAGAAAAAGGAGGGGAAAAGAAAGGAAGGGAAAGCAAAGGAAGAAAGAAAAGAAAGAAAAAAGTAAAATGGACTTTAAATATTTTCAAACCAAAGCTTCTCATAAACCAACTTGGCAAAAATGAATTGCATACAACTTTGCATCTTTTAAGTTTTACCAGTAACTGTTTTTTCAAAAATAGCTCATGTTGTAAGCCTTAGATTATCTTTAGAGCATGAGAAGTCTGGTACCCACTTCCTTTATCAGCATTTTTGATGAAATGACATTGACAAATAACCTGTTCTCAGAATATTAAATAATTGTAGGAACTCAATTGAAGAAAATTAGAAATAAAATCTTAATCCAAATCAATGGAATGGGTTCATTGGACTGCACCTGATAACCACTGCTTTGTTTCCAACATTTTAAGCAGGTAGATTTAGTGCTTTAAAAAAAAAAGGCACTTCATCTACAGAAATTACAGTAGTTTTAAGAAAGCCCTGTATCTAATGTTTCCCAGCTTTCAAGTAGATCAGGCACAATTGAAACCTTAATATGATGCAAACTTGACAACTCCCAATTTCTTTATCCTTGCTAAGTTTTTTTTGTTTTTTTTTTTTTTCTTTTTTTTCCATAAAACCCAACTGCTTCTACCTGCATAACAGGATCAAATTGCTCAGTCACTAAACTCCACCACAAAAATACCTCCCAAGAGAATCTGACTCCCACCAACCATGAAAGAACAAGATACACTATAAGGTGAAAAACAGATGCTTTTATTTATTGTATTGAAAACTTTATAATTTGCAGTTCTACATATGGGAAACTGCTTTGAATAACTGGGAAAACAGCTATTGCATGGGAAAACATATGCAAACCAGCTTCACTGTCTCTAGACTAGGTTCTTCTTATTGCTCTTATGTAATCACAAAGCAACAACACTAGCTTCTAGAAAAATGGATAAACAGCAAAGTCCTGCAGTCAAACTATAATTAAGGTTGAACCACACATTACACTAATACTGCAACTTTCCTACAATCATTTTTCTGCCTATATAATTCTTCTTATGGGATCAACAACTAGCAAAACAAGGTAAGTTTGCTGCAAAACAAAATTAAAAACAAATAAAAGAATTCAACAAAACACCCAGCATTAGAGGGACTAGGAAAGGCAAGGTCTTAATATGCAGCAAGTAATAAAGCCAAGAATCTTCTACTGCTGACCAGTCTGAAGACTGAAATTCAGCAACAGAGTTCTTTTTACTTCTCTAGGAGTGATTCTAGCTCCTCTTGCAAAGAGCTGAGTTGCTCCTTTTCTCGATCTTCCTTTTGCTTGAGCTCATCCAGTACAGCCTGAAATCTGTTCTTCAGAGCCAGATTTTCCACTTTCATGATGAGATCCTCTTGTCGTTTTGCCCTGTCCTGGGTCTCTTGGAGCTTGCCTTTCATGTTGTCAATCTGCTTCTGAATTCCCATAACCAGCTGATTGGTTCCTTCATTCTTCTGGTGCTGTTCATCTGGTTCATTTAGCTTGTCCTGTAGCTGTCTCTCCAGATCTTCCTCAGTGTCAATGATGTTTATATCTTCTTCATCTTGATGCTGGGTCTCATCTTCATCCTCACTGCTGCTGCTGAGGTCATTGAATATCTCTCGAAGCTCATCATGCTCTAATGAGTCATGGCCCTGCCTGTGGCCAGACATTCCTGGAGAAGAGATATCCAAGCCTTGATTTTCTGCCTCCTTTGTTTCATCTTCAGCAATTATTTCCCATCGAGTACTAACAGCTTCAGCATCTGTACTCAGCAATCGTTTCACTTCTTTCTCCACATCTGGAGATTCAATATATTTCTTCTTTGCTGTCTTCCGAAACCTTCTCTTCCTGACATTCTTTAGAGGCAGAGTAATTCCGTGGTTCCAGATGAACTTTTTCTCTTTGTCCTTATCTTTTTTCTTGCTTGCTTTAGGATCAGTGCTAGCAACTGGCTCCTCCACTGGAGGATAGAGATCACCATCAACTGTGGCTACAAGCATCTGGGAGATATCAGCCGTCTTGTAAAAGGTTTTCTTATCAATGGTTTTCAAGCTTTCCATAACACAGGGTAGGTCAACCAATTTTGAGGCCAATGGAACACGGTCCACTCTGACAATTCCATGACGCCCATCAGGGTGTAACTCAATTGTCAGTCTGTCCTTTAGGTTGACATGACCAGACTGTACTGCCCTTCTCACAGTAGAGGCATATTCTGGAGGCAGACGTAAGATAAACTGGCTCTCCAGTTCGTGAGGAGCATCATCTTTGCTTTTACTCATCTTTATTTCTTTGTGACTCACTTCTCCAATAAATGCTGGTTACACCGAAAAGTTCCAGCTACTACAACAGTTTAAAACACCAGTTTGCTATGAATTGAAATCGTTTAATTACAAGAAGTTCTCTGTAGATCAGCAGCTAAGCGTCTATTTTGCCTTAGTTTTAAGTCCAAGTCTTTTCTCTAAATATGCTGTGACTGAATACCAGTCGTTACTGACACAATGGCTTATTCACAGATTTTTTTCATTAAATCAGATGCAATGCCAAGTCCCAACCTCTAGGTGCCGCTGCCGGACAATGCAGATAGAGATAGCTAGTTACAGAGCAGGAAAGCAAATGGCGGCTCCCGCGGAACGGTTTTCGGCCCAGAAAGCCCAGCAGAGACACTCCCAAGTCACAGACTCTCCCGGAACAAAGACATTCAAAAAAATCGGGGCGCAGTAAGGTCTCTTCGCCTCGGGTACTTACAATCCAGTGACGATTATAAGTTCAGTTTCACCCGGCCGGAGCGAACGGAAGAGGAGGCCGAGCGGAGCAAAGCGGGAGGAGGCCGAACGGAGCAAAGCGGGAGGGAGCCGAACGGAGCAAAGCGGGAGGGAGCCGAACGGAGCAAAGCGGAGGGAGCCCCGCGTCTCCTTCTCGTTTCCTTTGTTCTTCCTGCTGGTTGGCAGAGTGATCCACTACCGATTATTGATAAAAGGGCCCAGGAGGGGCAGCGCGAAAGCCTGACGAGAGTCGCAGCCCGGAGCACAACACCCGTCAGCTCGCGGACCCACCAACGGAGTGCCCAACCCAGCGAAAAAGAAAGTGCTACGTCACGGCGCGGGGCGGGAGGCGGCTGTGAGTGACAGCCCGCCCGGGCGAAAGTGCGGGGCCCGGCGTGCGCAGGCGCAATAGCGCAATTACGCTGCCCAGCGTGAAGTGCGTCTTTTCGCGAGAACTGCTTTTCCGGGATGAAAATGGAAGGGTTTCGTAAGGGCTGTTGGTTTCAAAATATTTAGAGGTTGGAAGTTCCAAGAAAGATACAGATTCGTCCCTCGCTAAGTCAGCACTTTTACGGGATGGCTTTGGGGCCCAATGGCTGTTAGACTTCCGGGTGATTCCCAGAGATGGGGGAGTCCTTGCTTCTGGAAACATCTCGGATGCTCCCCAGGGTCTAACCAATCTGGTGCCATACAAGAATGTGTAGCTGCCATGCAATGGATTTTAAAGTACCCGAATCAGTGGAGTGAGGACATGCAGCTTACTGTGTAATTCTACGTCTCTCTATATATATATGTATTTTTTTTTTGTTTTTGACACAAGAGTCTCACCCTGTCACCCAGGTTAGAGTGCAGTGGCGCGCGATATTGGCTCACTGCAACCTCCACCTCTGGAGTTCAAGCTGTTCTCCTGCCTTAGCCTCTAGAGTAGCTGGGATTACAGGCATGTGCCACTATGCCCGGCTAAGTTTTATATTTTTAGTAGAGAAGGGGTTTCACCATGTTGGCCCGATTGGTCTCCAACTCCTGACCTGAGGTGATCCGCCTGTCCTGGCCTCCCAAAGTGCTGGGATTATAGGTGTGAGCCACCGCGCCCAGCCCACAGTCTACATTTTTTAATTGTGAGAATGCCTGTAGGGGAATTGTACCTCTGGATTTACTTCTGTTCTGGAATACTCTTGGGGAAACAAGGATGATTCCTTTTTATATGCTTGATTTAGATGTAAATGTAAACAGTGAAGGAAATGTTCTTCTGGAAGCACAGGTTCATTTTGGACAGAATTCTCTGATAGCTGAGCATCTTTTTAAAGTAGATATAATGGAAGTATTATTTCTGCCTCTCATGTACCTAATTTTAAATTACTTTGGAATTTTTTTTTTTACTCTATCTCTGTTTTGCTGTTTTCTCCTTGTCTTTTCTATGGATAGTCAGGTATTCTTCAACGCATACATTTAGTATTTTGGCATAACTGGATAACGGTACTTATTTCTATGTATTTTTAAAATAAGATCTGTTTGGTAGAGCATCAAGGCCATTAATATTTAATTTCTATCCTCTAAAATATTAATTGCCTCTAAATTTAAGAGTATTCTCTCAAGATGTAATTAACATTTCCAAAATTCACTTTATTCCCTTATGATCCAAAGCTCCATGATAGTGATCTTTTTCTATCTTGGTCGTTGTGTCCCAGTTTATAGTACCAGAACATGGGAGATACACAAAAAATATTTGCTAACTGAATGAAAAAATTGATCCATCTAGAAAGATCATAGTCTTAAATCCTATAATAATTTGTGAGAGAAAATATATTCTTTGTCACTTTAAAATGAGGTATTACCACTTTACATACATTTCCTGTCTAATCCAGGACAATTCTAATTGTTATGAGGTGGGGAGGTATACTAATAGCGTGTGTGAATGTGGTTTAGCTAGACTGAGATACTGTTCTGGAGGAAATTAAAATGATCTGACGTTAGTTTGGTTTTTAATCTTAATTTTAAAGGAGAAAGTATGCCCTTCCAGATAACTGTACATTATTTCTCTTTGCTTATAATGTGTTGAGGAATGTTAGCTGACTTATGTATAATTTTCAGAATGATCTATTTCCTCTTTTTCAAAGATCAAGTTTTTTCTACTACCGATGTGAGCCATCATACTTGGCCACGTTTTATTTAGCCATATAAAACATAAGGTCATGATTATACTGAAAATAATCCAAATATTACTTAGCATCTCCCCTGAGTTTTATAATGCTCAAATATTCTTATCATAGAAGGTAATGAGGTAAATTTTATGCAATTTTGGTTTTCCAAAATTATGATGTATTTTAGTTTCTAAACCCTTCTTTACATGGAAGATTGCCAGGCATAGTTAAAAAGATTAACTAAGGTTTTTTAATGTTATCTAGCTCCTTCAGTCCTGAAATATATTTTCTGCTTTTGAGATTAACACATTTTCTAAATGCTATTTTTAGGGGAGGAAACTATATTGACCCTACATATTTTTAAAAATTGGATTTATCAGTAGACATTAAGATAATCTGCTGGGTGCAGTGGCTCATCCCTGTAATCCCAGCACTTTGGGAGTCCAAGGTGGGTGGATCACCTAAGGTCAGGAGTTCAAGACCAGCCTGGCCAACATGGTGAAACCCATCTCTACTAAAAATACCAAA
>NW_016107391.1:1221034-1224912 GCF_001604975.1 Cebus imitator
AAAAAAAAAAAGGATGTCTACAGATAAATCCAGTTTAAAAAAAATTCATTAGACATTCAGAAAAACTCTAAATTGATGAATTACACTCCTGTGGTTGTTCTATGGAATATCTGTGATACTAGTGAACAAAAGATTTGGGGAGAGCAATAAACTCCCCGATGTGGGAACAAGTCCTCCAAAGGTTTCCTACCTGTGATTAAGGAGTGTGACATTCGGGTTACTAATAATCCTGTAGGTTTGAAAATTCCCTTTAATACATTTTCTATTTACTTAAAGGGCTGCTTATACTTTAGAGGTTAAATTATGGGTAATGGGAGAAATCCTGCTTATATTTAGGAGGCAGAAAATTATAGGAGTGAGGAAATAGCAAACACCACAGAAAAGCCAGTGTATATGTTGCTATATCACCATATATTTTAAGGTAAAAAGGTTAATTAAAAATATTTAGCAGTTCCTCTATCAAGATTTTTTTTATAGGAAACACATTAAAATCTAATTTACAGTGGTTTAAACAGTAAGAAAATCTATCATCTCAAAAAACAGGTAGTCTAGAGCAGCTTTGTCTGATAGAAATATACTATGGACCACAGACGGTCAGCCACAAATGTGATTTTAGGTTATCTAGTAGCTACATTAACATGGCAAAAAGAAACAAGTGAAATTTCAATAACTTTAATCCAATATATCTAAGATATAATTGCAACATGTCTTGACAATAAAGATATTAATAATACACTTTACATTCTTGTTTTTGTACTAAAGCTTCAACACTTAATGTGTGTTTTACACTTACAGCATATCTGAGTTTGGATTAACTGCATTTCAAGTGCTCAGTGGCCACATGTGCTGGTGGTTACTCTAGTGGACAGTGCAGATCTAGAAGTTTAACTGCCTCTAGGCTTGATACAATCATGGTATAACACAAATTTTTTTTTCTTCCTAATTTTGAAGAATGAGCAGTTATTTATGCTTTTTCTATTATGCTTTCAGCTCTGCTTTCCTCTCTTTGTACAATTCCAAAGGCTGCACTCACAAGGTACCAGCCAGCAGCAATAACTCGAGAACTTTCTTCCTTGTCTGTGACAAGAGAGTGACTCTCCTCAAGCAGTCTATCTTTCTTTCTTTTTTTTTTTTTTTTTGAGACAGAGTTTCACTCTTGTTACCCAGGCTGGAGTGCAAGGGCGCGATCTTGGCTCACCACAACCTCCGCCTCCTGGATTCAGGCAATTCTCCTGCCTCAGCCTCTCGAGCAGCTGGGACTACAGGCACGCGCCACCATGCCCAGCTAATTTTTTGTATTTTTAGTAGAGACGGGGTTTTACCATGTTGACCAGGATGGTCTCGATCTCTTGACCTCATGATCCACCCGCCTCGGCCTCCCAAAGTGCTGGGGTTACAGGCGTGAGCCACTGCGCCCGGCAGCAGTCTTTCAATCCAATTGGACTAACTTAGGCCATGTTCTTATTCCTGGCTCAGTAATACTCACTAGGGAAATACCCTAAGCCTATGTTTCTGAAAATGTTTGGGGGAAGGTGAAGTGACATTTGGTAAAGTCTGGAGACATTTATGGTTATCACAACTGTGGGGGTGGGTCCTACTGGTATCTAGTACATAGAGACCAGGGATATTGCTAAACATTCTACAAGGCTCAAAACAGCTCCCCACCACAAAGACTTATATGGCTCAAAATAGTACCAAGATTGAGAAGCCCTGCTTTAAGTTATTATTTTAAGTCTATATTACTAACTAAGCATGGTCAAGAGGATGAGATTACCATTATTAGATTAAATTTATCAGAACCTACTACAGCTCTGAATAGGTTCTTCTTCCCTAGGTACATGAAGGGTGAACACCTAAACTAAAAGGAACTGTTTAAGAGGAAAAATGGCACGAGCAACCAAAATATCCATAAAAGAGATGATTACTTTTGGAATTGTAAAAGTATATATCTATCTTTAAAGTATAGATAGGCATCAAATATAAATTCTTTATATCAGTAATTATATAATGCAGTTACTAATAATTTTACATTTTTATCAGCGTTTTCTACCTTTTACTGTGAAAATTTCCCCCTTAATGTATTGAATTTACAATGAGAATTTTTTATAATTTTTTTTACAGTGGATAATTTCTTAAGTGGCCATTTTTATGGAAAATAAGTTTTAATAGTCTGTCGTCTTGAAAAGGAAATGTCAAGAGAAAAAATTTTGTAAGGATTCTTAAGTCGAATTTTAATGAATTTTAGGTTGGGTGCGGTGGCTCACGCCTGTAAACCTAGCACTTTGAGAGGCCGAGGTGGATGGATCACCTGAGGTCAGGAGTTCCAGACCAGCCTGGCCACCATGGTGAAACCCCATCTCTATTAAAAATACAAAAATCAGCCGGGCATCATGGTGAGTACCTGTAATCTAAGCTACTCGGGAGACTGAAGCAGGAGAATTGTTTGAACCCTGGAGGGGGAGATTGCAGTGAGCAGTGAGCCATGATCGCACCACTGCACTCCAGCCTGGGCGACAGGGTGAGCCTCTGTCTCAAAAATAAATAAATAAGAATTTTAATAAATTAAAACATTTGAATTAAATTTTATGAAATGAGCATTTTGTTAATATTTTATCCAAAATAATGATTTGCATTCTTCTTACTAAATAATTCTCCGGAAAAAAGCCAATATAGTCTCTTGTGAGGACTTTGAAAACTAACCTGCGGTGGATATCATACTGGGCCTCTGGGTGCCGCTGTCCGCCGATCCGTGGCTGGAGTGAAACAAAGCAAATCCACTGACGCAGCGGTCCCCGCAGGCTTCTGCAAAACACACCAGGAGAGGACTCTGCCCGCTGTCTCCCTCGCAATCTGCTCCAGATATTTTGGTCAGGAATGTCAGAATGTCTAGTGACCCCGAGTGAGGCGCTGCCTTTTATTCCTGAGCACCTTTGGAAGCAGGAAGCAGGGAGCAACGGTAGCGAGAGGTATTTGGATTTGAGTACAGCAGGAAGAAGAAATAGAGGAAGAAATCCTCCATAAGGAAGGCGTGAGGAGCGCAGGAAGCGCTGTTTCCCTGCCTGAGGTCTTTATTCTACCTAGTCTTTATTCTACGTAGCAGATACGCTTTAAGATTATGGAAGAGAAGGCTAGGGGTTTAAAGGTTGGGAATCTCTCGGAAGAGCTGGGTCTTGGTGACAGGAAAAACAGGTAAGTGCTGAGAAGCCTGTCTTTACAGCCAGAGAATGAGCCAGAGACGAGCTTGAGAATGACAGGATAGATCTAGCAGTTATGCCCAAGGAAGACCCTCGGCCCTTTGAATTTGAAGGCACTGAAAATCATATAAATGTTTTTCATATAAACATATTCATCTTGGGTATAAATAACATAATGGCTTTTCGCACACATTTTGTTTTGGAAATTGTGGAAAATATCTTAATAGGAGGAATGTTTACTCTTAAGTCTGCAGTAGATTTTGAACACCAGCAGTTAACTCTGTACAAATAGATCAGATGAGTTTTAATAGCTATCTTCCCTTTCCCCAGAAGAATGGAGACTACTAGAGCAGTAAGTACCCTGAATTACTACTATTGAAGAACCCCTGAGCCTGTGCAATGGTGGGCTCCTGTGGTCTCATTACTTAGGAGGCTGAGGCAGGAGGATTGCTTGAGGCCAGTTCCAGGCTGCAGCGAGCTATGAGCACACCTGGGAATAGCCACTGCATTCCAGCCTGAGTAACATGGCCAGACCCCAACTCTAAAAAGGAAGGAAGGGAGGGAGGAAGGGAGGGAGGGAAGGAAGGAAGGGGAAGGAAAAGGAAAAGGGGGGAAAGGGGGAAGGGGGAAGAAGGGGGAGGGAGGAAGAAAAGGGGAAAAAAAAAAAAAAAAAAGAAAGGGGGA
>NW_016107391.1:1224967-1232095 GCF_001604975.1 Cebus imitator
GGGGGAAGGGGAAATGGGGAGGGGGAAGCGGAAATGGGGAGGGGGGAGGGGAAGAGAAATGGGGGAGGGGAGGGGAGGGGGGAAAGAAAGAAAGCCTCAATCAGAGGAGCAGAGCTGCCATTACTTAGTGGTGGGTAGGTGGCAGAACAGCTCAGGGCAAGACACAGACCTTGGATGCCAATGCCAGTCATCAGATATTGAGCAATGTTGTAAGTAGAGTTAGGCTGCAGGAGAACCTGCCCTTCACCTCCTCCTCTTCATTCTTCAGGTGATCCCCATTGACCAAGACCATACCTCTAAGATAGAGCTCTGCAGCACAATCTACACAACTTTACAGGGCATGCAGAATATATTTCCTGTCCAATAATGACAGAAATACTTGATTTTGAAAAGTAACAGTTACAGCATGGAATAGAAGACTAATGAAGTTTGAGGGCCCACTTCAGAGTCCTGGTTGAAATGGAGGTTGAGAAGTATAACGCAGTCAGTGCAGGTGACTTTCAGCTGGGTATCTAGTCCTATTAGAGGTAAGAACTGTGGTTACCCTAACCAAAACAATAGGATTAAAAGACCTTAAATGAAAGGTGAAAATTATTATAAGAGAAATGATCATACTGGCAAACAATTCACCTCCAAGAATTATGATGTAATTCTTTGTCAGCTACTCACAGATGGAATTCTAAACCGGTAGCAGACCCTGAAGGACAATGTCACCATCAGAACCACCAACAAGGACAAACTGTCCCTCTCCTGTATCATCCTACATACCATCTGTATCCACAAAAATGCTCGTTTTTCAACAAGCCTCCTATTTCTTTTGGGTGACTGGGCATACTGCCCAGCACCTCCATCACATACTTTAGCACTTTCCACCCTGACTCAGGGTCCCACATGCCTCCTGTTTCTTATTGACCAGTGATCTGTCACTATGGGCACTGTCATTCTACATCAGTGAGTGCAGAATGCTATGGTGTTCATGCAGACTCTCTGAGCTGACTCTGCAGGCAGTGATCAGGCTTCAACTGGCTCAGTGTCATCCTGAACCTGCATGTGATGGCGGATGACCATTGAGAAAATGCAAGGACACTATGCCGGGAGCTACAGCCAAATGGGGCCCTCTTTGATGCTGCACCATTCACAATGCAACCCAGCTATCCCGTCACCAAAGTGGACACCAGCTGGGGCACAAAGGCCAGCTAATGTGGCTCTTCAAACTAGAGATGTGCATGAGCTAGATGTGTGCTGTGTCACTGTGGTTGACAGAAATGCAACCTGCCAAGGTTTGTTGGTCACCATGGTCAATGATCAGTCATCACGCTGCACCTGGTTGCTGCTCACAGTTTGCAGGAATTGCTGCCAGAATTCAGCAATCGCCCAGCACCCAACAGCAGGCAGCAGACAGCACCCAACAGCTGTAGTTTAACCTAGTGATGGCCTTTGCCTTATCTTCATGCTGTTTCTCCTAAGTGTGACTATGGCCATCTCCCTGAACCTGCAACGCCTCCTCTAGCCCCATTGCCTGGGGCTGCTTTCACCCTGCTCTCTGATCCAAGCCTGAGTATGGAGCTATCTCCAACTTAAAGGAAGGAGATTTGCCCTGTTCCTACAATGTATGTATGGCTTTAGATATTTTTAAAATCTTGATTTCTTTAAACTCAAGAAACAGCTTTCAACCAGATATTCTCTGCAGTGCCAGCAATGAAACTTTGTTTTATTTTGTTTTTGTTTTTGTAGAAACAGGGTTTCGCTATGTTGACCAAGCTGGTCTCAAACTCCTGGCCTCAAATGATCTGCCCACCTTGGCCTCCCAAAGTGCTGAGATTGCCGGCATGAGCCACCGTGCCTGCCCAGTAATGAAGCTTTAAATGTTACCTTTGATTCAAATGTATTTGTGTGATATTTTAACATTTTTATTTTATACTTATCATACTTTTATAAATCACTCCTGCATGTTTTTGGTTGTTGAGAGTGGGGAGCTCTATAGGTTTACTTGCTAGTTTTTATGTATACTTTAATTTGCCTCATTAGTTTACAATTTCTTTGGGGAAAAGTTTTTGCCTATTAATGTGTTCTGAAAAGTTATGTTTTCTGTTAAAGAGTTTTTTCCTTGCAATATTGAAGGTGATTTATTGCATCTTTAAATTTCTACTCTTTGGCTCCATATACTTGTCTTTGAGAAACTGATAAACTGTAGATTTGTTTATATAAGAACTAAAATTCTCTTTCCAAAAACTATTCTTGAGACCTTTTGTTGTTTTTTTCTTTCCTCATTTTTAACTTTTCTCAGTCATGGTGTCCATGGGTTGGCTGACTCAATTTGTTCCTGAAAATATCAGATCCTGGAGTGCAGACAGCGTGCTTCTCTAACTTTGGGGTAAACATAAGTAAGTCACTCTAAGCCTGAGACATATTAATTAGTAAACCTTTGCTAATAGTGCAGTGAGTAAAAAAAGGAAGGCCACTGCCAGGCGCGGTGGCTCACACCTGTTCCCAGCACTTTGGGAGGCCGAGGCGGGTGGATTATGAGGTCAAGAGACTGAGACCATCCTGGCCAACATGGTGAAATCCTGCCTCTTTTAAAAATACAAAAATTAGCTGGGCGTGGTAGCACGTGCCTGTAGTTCCAGCTACTGAGTAGGCTGAGGCAGGAGAATCACTTGAACCAGGGAGTGTGGAGGTTGCAGTGAGCCGAGATCACGCCGTTGCATTACAGTCTGGAAAACAGAGCAAGACTCCATCTCAAAAAAAAAAAAAAAAGGAAGCCCACATTCTCATCTTACTGGTTAAAAAATACTGTGACTTAAGAAAACCAACTTCTCTTAGAGAAAATATTAAGCGTGATTGTAGGGGAATACATATTATAAGAGCCTGTCTAAAAATAAAGATGAGACTGTTTTTCTTTTCAGTTGTGAGGAGTAATATCACAGACTTTGTCTCTGAAATCTGAAATTTAAATTATATATTCATGTGACTTTTCAATGAAATTCCAAGAGCTCAGTGTTTTGTTTTTTCAAAATATATTACCTTTGGGTGAATCTTAAGAATTTTTAAAAACCTACATAATACAAAGACAGTCCAAAAAAAGAGGAAAAAGAAGGATAGGGTTAAACCATGCCCTTCAAAATCCCAAGGTTTCTGATAAATATTTAAATCATAATTGGAACGAAATGGATGGTACAATTTTTTAAAGTCTAGCTTATATTCTAAAAGATTCTTTTTTCCTCCAATACTTTTCCTCCTCCAGTCAAAGGGGAGCTGCCCTGTGTGGCCTGGGAAGTTATCAAGTGGTCAAGCTTTACTACAGAAAAAGCGGAGAGATGATTTTGTCCTCATTGTGATGTTAGGTTTTCACTATCGTTTCCAGAATAGGAAACAAGGAAAGCAGCTAGCTTGGGAATACTGAGATTCTCCTGGAGTGCAGACAGCATGCTTCTCTAATTTTGTATATTGTAATTTTGTGACATTTAGGCACATTTAAGGAAGTGAACATATAGTTTCTCCTTTTCATACATATATTGTAGAATTATTTCCTTGACAATAGATGAAAGCTTAAGAAAATACCAGGTTAATGAAAAAGTTTTAAGTATTTTCTAAGAATGCAGTAACTGGTTAGGACTCTGGGCGCCGCTGTTCACCAATCTGGGAGATACAAGCTGTACACACACGTCAGGGGGAGGGAAGAAAAAAGCCCTCTTAGAACCTCCATCACCGTCAGATTGAAACAGACTGTCCAAGACTGTCTAAATCCTACTTCTGGATGACTCTCCACTCAGAATTCTCCTGAAAATTGGGTTAATTTCAGCTCAGAAAAACAGAAACGAAACCCTTGGTACTGGACTGGATGAAAACTACAAAGTTAGAGAGCAATGAAGATTCAGAAAAAGCTGACCAGCTGCAGCCGGCTGATGCTTTTGTATCTTTCTCTGGAGTCACTGTTGGAAGCTGGGGCTGGGAAAATTCACTACTCAGTGCCAGAAGAGACAGACAAAGGTTCTGTCGTGGGCAATATCGCCAAGGACCTAGGGCTACAACCCCAGGAGCTGGCAGATCGCGGAGTCCGCATTGTTTCCAGAGGTAGGATGCCGCTTTTCGCTCTCAATCCGAGAAGTGGCAGCTTGATCACCGCGGGCAGGATAGACCGGGAGGAGCTCTGCGCTCAGAGTGTGCCGTGTCTCGTGAGTTTTAACATCCTTGTTGAGGATAAAATGAAGCTTTTCCCTGTCGAAGTGGAAATAATTGATATTAATGACAACACTCCCCAATTCCAATTAGAGGAACTGGAGTTTAAAATGAATGAAATAACTACTCCAGGTACAAGGATCCCATTGCCTTTTGGGCAAGACCTTGATGTGGGTATGAACTCACTCCAGAGCTACCAACTCAGCTCTAACCCTCATTTCTCCCTGGATGTGCCACAGGGGACTGATGGGCCCCAACATCCAGAGATGGTGCTGCAGAGTCCCCTAGACAGAGAAGAAGAAGCTGTCCACCACCTCATCCTCACAGCTTCTGACGGGGGTGATCCTGTCCGTTCAGGGACCCTCCGAATTTGCATTCAGGTGGTAGATGCAAATGACAATCCTCCAGCATTTACTCAGGCAGAATACCATATGAATGTCCCTGAAAACGTGCCGGTGGGCACTCAGCTGCTCATGGTAAATGCCACTGACCCTGATGAGGGAGCCAATGGAGAAGTAACATACTCCTTTCATAATGTAGATCACAGAATGGCTCAAATATTTCATTTAGATTCTTATGCAGGAGAAATATCAAATAAAGAACCGCTGGATTTTGAAGAATACAAAATTTATTCAATGGAAGTTCAAGCCCAGGATGGTGCAGGGCTCATGGCTAGAGCTAAGGTACTGATCAAAGTTTTGGATGTAAATGATAATGCCCCAGAAGTGACCATCACCTCTGTCACCACTGCAGTTCCAGAAAACTTTCCTCCTGGGACCATAATTGCTCTTATAAGTGTGCTTGACCAGGACTCAGGAGACAATGGTTACACCACATGTTTCATTCCTGGAAATCTACCGTTTAAATTGGAAAAGTTAGTTGATAATTATTACCGTTTAGTGACTGAAAGAACACTGGACAGAGAACTTATCTCTGGGTACAACATCACAGTAACAGCAACAGACCAGGGAACTCCAGCTCTATCTACTGAAACTCACATTTCACTGCTAGTGACAGATATCAATGACAACTCTCCAGTCTTCCATCAAGACTCCTACTCTGCCTACATTACCGAAAACAACCCCAGAGGCGCCTCCATCTTCTCTGTGAAGGCCCATGACTCAGACAGCAATGAGAATGCGCAAATCACTTACTCCCTAATAGAGGACACCATCCAGGGGGCACCCCTGTCGTCCTATGTGTCCATCAGCTCCGACACTGGGGTACTGTATGCGCTGCGATCCTTCGACTACGAGCAGTTCCGGGATTTGCAACTGAAAGTGATGGCGCGGGACAGCGGGGATCCGCCCCTCAGCAGTAACGTGTCGCTGAGCCTGTTCGTGCTGGACCAGAACGACAATGCGCCCGAGATCCTGTACCCCGCCCTCCCCACAGATGGTTCCACTGGCGTGGAGCTGGCGCCCCGCTCCGCAGAGTCCGGCTACCTGGTGACCAAGGTGGTGGCGGTGGACAGAGACTCAGGCCAGAACGCCTGGCTGTCCTACCGCCTGCTCAAGGCCAGCGAGCCCGGACTCTTCACGGTGGGGCTGCACACGGGCGAGGTGCGCACGGCGCGGGCCCTGCTGGACAGAGACGCTCTCAAGCAGAGCCTTGTGGTGGCCGTCCAGGACCACGGCCAGCCCCCTCTCTCGGCCACTGTCACGCTCACTGTGGCCGTGGCCGATAGGATCCCCGACATCTTAGCCGACCTGGGCAGCCTCGAGCCTTCCGCCAAACCCAACGACTCGGACCTCACTCTGTACCTGGTGGTGTCGGTGGCCGCGGTCTCCTGCGTCTTCCTGCCCTTCGTCATCGTGCTGCTGGCGCTCAGGCTGCGGCGCTGGCACAAGTCACGCCTGCTGCAGGCTTCGGAAGACGCGATGGCAGGCGAGCCCAGCTCGCACTTTGTGGGCGTGGAGGGGGTGCGGGCTTTCCTGCAGACCTATTCCCATGAGGTCTCCCTCACCGCAGATTCGCGGAAGAGTCACCTGATCTTCCCCCAGCCCAACTACGCTGACACGCTTATCAGCCAGGAGAGCTGTGAGAAAAAAGATTTTCTATCAGCACCCCAGTCCTTACTGGAAGACAAAAAGGAACCATTTTCTCAGGTAAACTTTTGTATAAGCTATCTAGATAATAATTCTTGATTTTACTTACTTGCCTTCACTCTTTACTACAGATAGTTCTTCCAACCCATGTATCTTTGTAGCTTTTTGTTACAAGTCCTGGAAAATCACGATTAAATGAGTCTACACGTTCATATGCAGGGATATTTATAATTGTTCTTGCATTCAAAAGGAGACTGTGATCATAATGTAGGTGGTTGGGTCGAAGGTATGTGTGAGATGCCATCTCTGGAAAGAGCACTGCATTAGAAACAGGGAGATCTAGCTTCTAACATTCTCTTACTTGCCTCTGGGCTAAACCCATAAGATGATGGGTTTGCCATCATCTTATCTGAAAGGGTTTGATTAGAAAAGGCTCACCAATATTTAAATTACTAATACTATTTTCAATTTTTCTTTTTATAAATATCTGCTAATTCACCCCTGAATTTAATGTAGATGTCATCTATCAGGACACTTTGATATTTTTTTTCAGGACATTTGAAGAGGTGACGATTGTCTAAAGTAGTGGTTTTAGTTGTGTTCATATATGATTATAGAAATTTCTGCCAGGGGGTGGTGACTCACGCCTGTAATCCCAGCACTTTCGGAGACTGAGGCAGGTGGATCATGAGGTCAGGAGTTTGACACCAGCCTGGCCAATGTGGTGAAACTCCATCTCTACTAAAAATACAAAAATTAGCTGGGTGTGGTGGCACGCTCCTTTAGTCCCAGTTAGTTGGGAGGCTGAGGCAGAAGAATCTCTGGAACCTGGGATGCAGAGGTTGCAGTGAGCTGAGATCATGCCACTGCACTCCAGCCTGGGTGACAGAGTGAGAGTCTG